>NC_059439.1:22363910-22494344 GCF_021028975.2 Sphaerodactylus townsendi | reverse complement strand
AGCAATGCGAGAGGCAGGCTGGGTAGGGATCTTTTAAGACTATGTATACCAGTAACGGCTTGAAATGTATCTGCAGAGAATTCACAAAAGACCAAATTGCGGTTTAAATATTTTTATATAAATTTTGGTTGCAAACAATCACACAGTGAGACATTAAAGCACATACACACAGTTCCTAAGTATATAAATAGGGAGGAAAAGATAGGTTTTGGATGATACAATAGGAGTTGGGGAAGCAGGGGACTTATGCGTTACCTAAATCTGCAGAGAAGTTCTGGAAGAAGGCAGGGATTCCTATGCCAGCATGGAGGGTGGGGGCCAGCATTGAGAGCCAGCATTGAGAACATGAACCAGCAGCAGGAGGTGGCTAGCTAGCCAGCTAGCACTAAAGAACCAGCATTAAGAACGTGGAACTTGGGGTGCCCTGTATTTTTATACCCCTGTGAGTAGTTTGGGGCGAGAGCTATTAAGTTTCTATTTCTGTAAGTTTCTATTCCTGGATTTTCTGGGTTTCCATGCTGGGATTTCAGAGCTGAGCTAATTAGCAGCTCTATCTATTGTTTCTACTTCCCGGGACATGTGCGGAATGAGCCACAGTATCAGGAAGTTCTAAAAGCAGCTTAGCGAGGTGTGGTGTTCAGGAGATTTGAAGATTCCATTATGTCAATGGAACATTCTGGTAGGGTGAGATAATCAAAAGATGCATGTCCTTGTTATGAGACGTCCAGATAATTGCCTGGAGTAACTCATAGATTAAACAGGCTGTTTTGCCTTAGGCTTGCTCTTGGCTGGGACACTCTGCTATCCACCAATACAAACATGGAAACTGGCATTTTGCAGCACATGGTATGAGAAATCACATGAACTTCAATATTTTATGAGGCAGGGGATGAAGGCCAGGGTTACACTACCCAACGAGTCTTATTCCCCAATGGGGACCAAAGAAGCTTATTTACATTAATCTCTTCTTCTTTTTATCTGTGAAACCACTATGGAGAAAGATTAGGCTGCAAATATGTGATGGGTCCAAAATCACCCAGTGAGCTTTCCACAGCAAAATGAGGTTTTGAGCCTGGTTTTCTCAGACCTTGTTTGAAGCTGTAACTGCTACACTATACTGGATTTCATAGGGTGGGTGCTAATGAGCCATAGCCAATGGGCATTACGCCAGTGGATGAGCCATAGCCATCTTGACTCAAGCCAGGGATGCAACTTGGGGGGGGGTGAGGTGTTTGGCTGCCAGCCTCTTCCCACCCTACCCCAGGAGTGAGGAACTGAAGCATTGTATTTCCTGCTTCCTCCTCCTCCCTATGTTTCCCCCCACCCCTGAAGCCTGTGCCTCATACCTTCCTCTGTGCCACCACCAGCCACCTGCAGCTGCCTCTCTCCCCAGGTTGACATCCCAAGGGGAGGATGCAGCAGTGAGCTGGGCTGCTGCTGCAGAACTCAACATCTAGATCCGTGGTGGTGAACCTTTGGCACTCCAGATGATATGGACTACAATTCCCATCAGCCGCTGCCAGCATGACCAAGTGGCCATTTGGCCATGCTGGCTGGGGCTGATGGGAATTGTAGTCCATAACATCTGGAGTGCCAAAGGTTCGCCACCACTGATCTAGGTGGTAGATGGAGGGGCACACAGATGTGCCTATCTCACACATTGCTGGCAACCTCCTGGTAACACCGGACCTCCCACCTGCCTGTATTAAAAGTATTTATATCCAGGCTATAGGCTACAATAAAACCAAATACAGTACAATGAAACCATCGATACAATTTTTTTTAAAAATTACTAAAATGTCAATGTCATTTCTTTTGGTCTCCCGTATTTTTCTTACTGTTGTTTATTGTTATTTTGTTCTTTCTAAGAATTTATACAATTGATATGTAATTATTACATCATTTTTAAACATACACAATTGCTCCACAACTGATACATAAATCAAACTAAAGGATTGGTAAAATGCTAAAGGAAAGGGCAGCTAAACAAAACAGGAAGTGGTGCAAAAAAATTTTTAAGCGCATAGATTTACTCCTCCTAAGGAAAAAAAATACGATCAACTCTTGGGATGGAAACATATTGCTACAAGGAAAAACATTCCCAAAACAAAACATAGGGGGGAAATGTGAAATTAAAAGAGAAAAAAACCCATAGAATTTGGTGGCAAGATGCCTTGCTAATAATTCATGGGGGGAAGGCCATAATGAGAAAAGGTCTATTAAAAAAAAGTCTCAGATTCTAATTCATTTTGTTCAAATACGAAATATTCCAAATTGTATACAGCCATTCTCATACATTTATACATATCTAATAAGATGTTACACATCAGTAAGGATATCTGGGGGTGATCTGGCTGAGATATCTATTGTTCCATTGATTCAGGATTGGTTCAGCTGATCTGGCTAGCAAGGCAGGTGTCCTCTACCTCCCTCAGTGTTCCATGTGCATCCCTCCCAAAAGTGTGCACTTGGTGGAAAAGGATGACCATCCCAGATTTAGGAGAGTACCATTCTTTTTCAATAGATATGAACACATAACTTATTCAAAATCAGTATTGTAGGTTGTGTTTATAAATAGACAGAGTGAAGCCACTTTCAGATTTTGATGGACAGCCTATCTATTAATATATATTGTATTGTGAAAACCCCAACGCTCCGCATCACATTTTGAAAACTCAGAAGTATATGCTGGGGAGAAAGGGAAACCAAAGATTTCTACATCTGATGGGATCTTCTGAAGTGCTTAAAAAATCACCCTACTATTTCTTGTGTATTGTGTCTGACCCCGCCCCAGAAATATTTGATGAAGGATATTCAGTCTCATTTTTGTCGAAAAGCTTTGCTAGCAATTATTTTAGAAAGATGCCCACAATCAGAGATTTTCAACAATGCGGTCTTGATTTCTTTGTTTCTCATGCTATAAATGAATGGATTGAGCAAGGGAGGAACTACAGCATAAATTATTGCAGAAATAATATTCAGGTCAGATGAAGTGTAACTCTGAGGCCTCAAATAGGCAAACATGCCAGTAAAGATGAGCAAAGAAACGACAGTGAGGTGGGGAAGGCATGTGGAGATGGCCTTTTTCTGACCATGGACAGAAGGGATTTTGAGCACTGCTTCAAAAATCCGCACATAGCTGACAGTGATGTAGATGAAGCATCCTAATGCCAGGCAAGAGCCCCATAAAAGCAAACCAACTTCCACCAGATACAGGTTTGAGCAGGAGAGTTTTAGCATCTGTGGTATTTCACAGAAGAACTGATCAATCATGTTGGAGCAAAAGGTGATGGTAAATGTTCCTCCAGTGTGTAACGCACCATAGAGTATACCAGCAATCCATGCACTGGCTGCCATTTGAATACAGGCTCCTCTGTGCATAACTATCTCATATTGCAATGGATTGCAGATAGCCACATACCGATCATGTGCCATTATTGTCAAGATGGACAGATCTGACCCTACAAAAAAAAAGAGGAAAAAAACTTGAGCTACACATCCTGAGTAAGAAATTGACCTGCTGTTCATGAGGGAATTGGCCATGGCTTTGGGTACCATGACAGACACTGCGCCAAGGTCCAGAATAGCTAAGTTCATGAGAAAGAAATACATGGGGGTTTGCAGATGATGATCCAGGGCTACAGCAAGGATGATGAGAAGGTTGCCAGTCACTGCAGTCAAGTATATGGTGAGGAACACAAAGAAATATAAGATCTGTGTTTCTCGGATGTCCGAAAATTCCAGGAGCAGAAATCCAGATGTGGAGGTAAGATTGGCTATTTTGCTTCCAATATGCATTAGCAGGTTACCTGTAGGGCTAGATAGAGAAAGAGTTTTAGAGGACACTCCTTAGCAGATCCGCCTAGAATCCAACTCTGCTCTACTTAGTGCAGATTTCTTCTGGTTGCACAGTTATGAAATATCAGTGAATAGTTCATCAAGATACCTTGCTTGAGTATCTTCACCACATAGCTAGTGTTGTGTTGAACGAGCAAAGTACGGAATTGTTAGCACAAAGGTCCACTGTATGGCTGATCCAGCATCTCACTGGTTGCATGCACAAGTGAGATCTCTGAGACATAAGCTTTTACACCCTCCATGCCCAAAGAGTCTGGAAATGTGATCTGGAATGGTTCCAGAACTCACAGAAAGACTCATGTCCTACTTTTGCTTGCATATGTATTCACAGTGGGGAGCTTTCTGAACCCTTATCCAGCTCCACAAGTAAAAGCTGTTGCTGCATTATTGAATCATAGAATCATAGAGTTAGAAGAGATCTTAAGGGCCATCAAGTCCAATCACCTGCCATTCCCGATGACACAATCAAAGCATTCCCAAAATATGTTCATCCAGCCTCTGTTTAAAAATCTCCAACGAAGGAGACTTCATAACTCTCTGAGGCAGTGAATTCCACTGTCGAAAAGCCCTGATGGTCCAGCTTATCAATATTCTTCTTAAAGTGCGGTGCCCAGAACTGAACACAGTATTCTAGGTGAGGTCTGGCCAATGAAGAGTGGAGTGGTACAATTACTTCCCCCGATCTAGACACTATACTCTTATTGATGCATCCCGGAATTGCATTGGCTTTCTTGACTACCATATCATACTGATGATGGTACATGTTCAGTTTGTGGTCTACTAAGACTCCCAGCTCCCTTTCACATGTAGTGTTGTCAAGCCAGGTGTCACCCATTCTATATCTGAGCATTTCATTTTTTTCTGCCTAAGAATCTTATGTTTATCTCAATTGCAATTCATGTTGTTAATTTTGGCTCAGCTCTCTAATCTGCTCAGATCATTTTGAATCCTTCCCCTGTCCTCCAGGGTATTAGCTACCCCTCCTAATTTAGTATCATCTGCAAATTTGATTAATATGTCCTCTTTGCATTATCAAAGTCACTGATAAAAAATATTGAATAGCCAGGATAGATTCCTGTGGCACTCCACTACATCTCTCCAGGATGAAAAGGAGCCATTGATGAGTACCCTTTGTGTTCGGCCAGTTACAAATCCATCCAACAGTTGCATTGTTTAGTCCACATCTTTCTAGCTCATTCACAAGAATATCATGGGGCATCTTATCAAAGGCCTTACTAAAATCAAGGTATATTGCATCCATAGTATTCCCTTCATTAACCATTGACAGCTCTCCCTCCTTTCTGCCAACACATTAACATGGTGATCAGTTATTTGGAAACCATCCCTGTCAGACTGGAGAAGCAAAATGGGACACTAGGGACCCCACTTTTTAGCTTACTTGTTCTGAATTAAGATTTGCAAACTGTATATGGAACTAATATGACAACACAATCCTGGAAAGCTTTTATTTTATTTTAATTTATTTATTATTTGAATTTATAAACCGCCCAATCCCTGGGGGGCTCTGGGCGGTGTACAACATTATATACACTATAACAAGGGTCACAATGGTGACCAAATACACTAAAATCCATTAAAACCATTAAAACCATTAAAACCATTAAAACCATTTAAGCAGCGGACAAAAACAGTTACAACAACAATGATGTGGTAGTGTATTTAATTACCGGTCTTGGACATGTGTAAATTTCTTTACTCAACCAGGCTAATGTCTGTGAATGCTGCCTCTTCTTTTAGAATTTCCAAATGATCAGTTTCACCCCAAATGAAATCAGGCATCTACAGTCACCAAGAGAAGCAGACTTTAATGCATTGTCAACCACCCAACCTAGTCCTCTGCCTTCTTAGTATTACCTTAGTCTGGTAACTGGTTGGTTTCTCATTTCCAGGAAGACTCTCAAGCACCCCTTGGAAGCTTTAACCCAAACAGGACTTTTCCAGCTCCATATTCTAATACAAGTGGTCAGTAGAACCAGTGAAATTAAAAAGGCTGTTTTCTCTAGCCATTCATAATCAGGCACCCTTGGGAACCAAGAGCAGACTCTGTCTTCCCCAAAGATCATCGCTCACTCACGATCTTCCAAGAATCTGGGTAACCCCCACCCCTCTAATTGGAAAGAAAAGAACATGTTTTCTCCTCTTTAGACAACACTAACCATTCCTTTCAGGTTTATTCTGCAATTCAGCTACGAAGTCTTAAATATGTTCTCTCTCCACTTTATTCTGAGCAAACCTGTATGTTTTGAAAGCCCTTTGCCTCTTTTCCATTTTTGGAAGTCAAATTACCAAGCTTGATTGATATGGCTATAGATCAGTGGTGGCGAACCTATGGCACGGGTGCCAGAGGTGGCACTCAGAGCCCTCTCTTTGGGCACTCACAAACAGAGTTCATCATGTGGGGGGGGGAAATCACCCCCCCACACACACACACTCATCTAGGTTGGCCTGGGCTGCTGGGCTCGATTATTAGCATTAAACCTAAGACCTAGTTTTGGGGAAGCAGTGTAGGTAACCCTGTTAAGCGTTGTTAAACCCCACTGATTTTCATGGGAAGAATTAAAGTGTGATCCTTTACCTGGGAGTAAGCTCAGTTGCTGGCAATGGGGCTTGCTTCTGAGTAAACCCTCCTAGGGTCGTGATGCACCCGTTCGAAGAGTTGCACGGTTGCTTCAAAGCAAAGCCACCCTCTACCACCAAGCTTACTCCCGAGTAATGCACGCCTCATAGCCAACCATTTTTTCTAAACTAAAACCTCAGTATTCAGGTTAAATTGCCGTGTTGGCAGTTTGCGATAAATAAGTGGGTTTTGGGTTGCAGTTTGGGCACTCGGTCTCGAAAAGGTTCGCCATCACTGATATAGATCCCATGAATAAGAAATAAGAAGTCTGGCACTGTGGGAACTAGACCAGTTTCTGTAAATGTTAATTTAATATTTTTCAAAAGATTTGGGATGCATGGAACACGTCCAGATAATATAATGATAGATTGTTAAATACTGGAAATAATCTCTCTGAATTTTTCTGTAATCATTCTACACTCACACACTAAATTCCCAATATAAAACATGAACAAGTACCTTGAAGTGCTCTTTCTTCTCCAGTGCTTTCACCGTCTCAGTTTTTACTGTAGCATCAAGACATCAAATATTATATCTTCATTCTTGATGTGGATTTGGACTAATGAATATATCTCATTAATTACATGAGACAAAAGAGAGAGGGTCAGTTCTGGTTCCTGCTTCAGCTGCTTAAATCCAAGTATCCATTTGCTCATGCCATTCCAGAGAGGTTTTGCTACCATGTATTCTCTTAATTTCTGTCCAATCATAATCAAAAAGGCTATGGGAATGAGGCAGAACTTAAGGTGTGATCTGTTCTTGGCAACCGAGTCCCAAGAGCTCACCTCACAAAAGTGCCAATCAATGCCAAAGTTTTTTCCCCCTCTGCTGTATTATCGCTTCCAATTTTTGTAACTGGCCTAAATGGGCTATTAGTGCAGCATGGCTGTGCATGAAGCAAGAACAAATAAATCTTATCAAGAACTAAGTCTGTCATGGTATTCCATTATGTCAGGACAAACCCAAGTGAAAGATCCCACAACAGTTTTGAAAATAGGCTTACAATTCTAAATTTTAAGCTGAACTCTCTCTCTCTCTCTCTCTCTCTCTCTCTCTCTCTCTCTCTCTCGTGTTTGTGTGTGTGTTTTATTTGGACATTTTTTGCTTCCTGTAAGACTACCTAGAAGCCTGTGCCCCCCATATGCATCTGTTGCCACCATCAGTCACCTGCAGCTGCCTCTCTCCCCAGGTTGGTGCAGGAGTGAGCTAGGCTGCCACCGGAGGACTCAGCATCTAGGTGGTAGCTGGAGGTGCACACAGATGTGCCTGTCTCACACATTGCTGGCTCCCTCCTGGATTCACCTGTCCTCCTACCTGCCTGTATTAAAAGTATTTATAGCCCACCCTTCTATAGTCTTATTCAAGGCAGCTTGCAAAATGCAATAAAATGCAATAAAACCAAGAATAATGAAACCAAATAAAATACAATAAAATCATACCATAAAACTGGAAAAAACCTAAAATGTCCATGTCATTTCTTTTAGTCTCCCATATTTCAGTCTCCCATATTTTCCTTATTGTTGTTTATTATTTTGTTCTTTTTATGGAATTTATGCAATTGAGATGCAAGTATTAAATCATTTTATTACATAAACACACACTATTATTACACAACTGATATGCAAATAAAATGGAATGATTGGTACAGTTTTAAAGGAAAGAGCAACTAAACAAAACATGAGCAAAAAAATGTTTTTGAAGCCTTATAGATTTACCTTCCTAAGGAAAAAAAATATGATCAACACTTGGGATGGTGAAACTGAATGTGTAAGAAGGAAAAAACGGCACTAGAGTCAACTGGGTCATAATTGTGAAAGGGGACAGGGCACAGAGAGAGCACCAAAGCGGGGAGCATGCGTGCCCTGGGCCAGCTGAGTAGCTGAGCCACACCCAGCCCTGATCGCATGATGTGCATGTGTGAAAAGGGTGGAGCGCGCTCCCTATATATTAGGCAGCACACGGTTGCTCTGGCCTCTTTTGATGCATGGAGCAAAACTGACCCACCCACCCTCCCTAAATTTAAGGGTTGGGTAGGCTACTTTATTCATTGCAGCCCTGGTGATTTGGGCGAGGGTCACATCCCTGTGAGGAGGCTGAGCTTAAGTGATGGACCTACTCGTGGTAGGGGGCCTCCTTAAGAGACTTGAGGTGGGGCAGGCTCATGGGCATGCCGCGGAGGCATCTGCAAGTTGAGCCTGACACCCCAGCAGTTAGGGGCCACAAAGGGTGCCTGCCCCAATGGCCATATACCTCTCTGTCCTCCCCAATAGGGGTTGGGGTTGGTGCCAGAGTCAGCCAGGGGTGCTGACCAGCCGCAAAATGGATGTGCTCCTCTTGATGCCCAGCTTCTGTTAAGGACGTTATTAATAAAAAGGGCTGCAGCCCATTCGATTCCAAGATGTGTCCAGTAGTTATTTACCAGATAAGCATCTGCACATCTAAACGCAGAATCAGTTGTCACATTACAATGTATGAGGCCCATGCACAACGGGAAGATGAGAGCAAATGAAGTACCAGGCTTCCCAGATCATCCAAGAGTTGAGTCCAGATCTTAGTTTCCAATGGTTTTTTCCCCCTAATTGGAAATAGAGCTGGCTTGTAAGTAAGGGCTCAACCCTGCCTGCATACACTTTTTCTTAAGCCAGAAAGGCCTCCTTGAAGAGGTACTTGCATCAATTTGGAGTTGCTGAAGAAGTATTCTGAGCCCATGTAGCTCTGAAGTTATGAAAACAAACCCCAACAGGGCCTTTCTGACTCAGGACAAAAAGTTGTAGGGAAGGCAGGAGACCCACCCCACCCCTAGAAAAATAACTTCTGCAGGCTTTAATAATTACATTTCCCTCAGCTGCAGTGTAGCTGCAGGAAAAGTGAATTGGGTCTGAAAATCCAACCTTAACCAAATTTTCAAATCTGCCCTCGTAAAAGCTTGTAATGCCTTGATATTACCCAATATTCTGTATGGTTCTCAGATCTAGTTTCAGGGACCAGTAGAGCAACTCCAATTAACCTCTTTTTTTCATAAGTTACTGGCCCTCCTGTTATGCATGGCTTCGGATGTAATAATTAATTATATTCTGTACACCGTGGGAAAAAGTTACCTGGTTTAAACACAGGAGAAGCAAGCTAAATAGCCAAGGAACACAGGAAGGAAGGAAGGAAGGAAGGTAGCGAAGGAAGGAAGGGAAGGAAGGGAAGGGAAGGAAGGAAGGAAGCGAAAGGAAGGGAAGGAAGGAAATAGGAAGGAAGAAAGCGCAAGAAAGAAAGAAAGAAAGAAAGAAAGAAAGAAAGAAAGAAAGAAAGAAAGAAAGAAAGCTAGAAAGAAAGAAAGAAAGAAAGAAAGAAAGAAAGAAAGAAAGAAAGAAAGAAAGAAAGAAAGAAAGAAAGAAAGAAAGCTGAACAAGATCAATGAGATTCAGTTGCAATCAATGTTTCTTATATACAGCAATGTTTACAAGTCAAGGTTGAAAAACATTTGAGACAAACATAAAGATGAAGTAGACTGTACAGTCCCAATGTCATGGAATAGTTTTGTTAGTGATTACAGAAATGCTCAGAACTGAACAATTTCAACAAAGCACATTTCATTGCTTTGTTTCTCATGGTATAGATGAATGGATTGAGCAATGGAGGGAGTATAGTATAGATTACTGAGAATACGATATCAAGATCAGATGATGTGTTAGCAGGGGGCTTTCCATAAGCAAACAATGCAGTGAAAAGAAGCAGAGATACAACGGTGAGGTGAGGAATGCAAGTGGAGAGGGCTTTTTTCTGACCCTTCACTGAAGGGATTCTGAGTAAGGTTGCAAAGATGTTGACGTAAGTTAAAACAATGAAGGTAAAGCATCCCACGGCTATGACAAAGCTAAAAATAAGTAGGCCAATTTCAACCAGATAAAAGTCAGAGCAAGACAGCTTCAGTAACTGTGGGATTTCACAGAAGAACTGATTGATGATATTGGAGCAGAAGGTGTTGGCAAAAGTGCCACCAGTGTGCAATATGGCATAGAGGATGCCACTAATCCATGCTCCAACTGCCATCCGAATGCAAGCTCCTTTGTGCATAAGTGTCTCATATTGAAATGGATTGCAAATAGCAACATAGCGATCATGTGCCATTATAATTAGAAAGAAAAAATCAGAAGCAGCAAAAAGAAGATACATGAATACTTGAGCTGCACATCCAAAATAAGAAATGGACCTGCTGTTCATGATGGAATTGGTCATAGCCTTGGGTACAAGAGTAGAAATTAAGCCAAGGTCCACAGTAGCCAAGTTCACAAGGAAGAAGTACATGGGGGTATGCAAGTGATGGTCAAGGGCTACAGCTACAATAATGAGAAGATTACCAGTCAGTGCTGCCAAATACATTGCCACAAACACAAAGAAGTTTAAGATCTGTAGTTCTTGAATGTCTGAAAATCCCAAGAGCAAAAATTCAGAAACAGAGGTTAGGTTGTTCATTTGGCCTCTTTATTTTGCTGCGGGTTCCCTGTTGGTCAAAATAGAGAAGGCTGTATTAACAGTTAATCACTATTATTTTTTGTTCTTTGAATCCAGTTCCCCAGGTAATCCAGTGTTGAACCGGGATATAATGGAAATCCTTTAGAATTATCTAAACATTGTGAATAAGGACAAAATGAAGGGATGGTCAACTTTGGACATGCACCCCTTTCCAGTCTTTAGACTTGAACCGGATTTGACATTATCTAACATGGTAATGCTGAGTGTACATTGTATATGTATATAATATGTATATAACATGGTAATGCTGAGTGTACATATACTCTGCATGATTTGTTTGCTATAACTCTCTAAAACTTGTATTAGTGGCCCATGGGAAAGGACTCTGTGTTACAGGAAATATTGAATTTAAGCATCTGGCTTACCTCTCAAACTGCTAGACAAGGGATCCTTAAACCAGGTGAACTTGTGGTCACTTTTGAAATTGGAAGAATAAGTAGTATGCACCACCACAAAATATTGGGGTATTTGAAGTCGAGTATCATACTACAATGGAAGCAACTATTTTTAAATAGGTTCTCCCTGAAAATATAAAGGCTCTTCAGAAAACACATGAGTGGACAGCATGCTTAGGATCACCATACTACATCCCAGTGAACAGCATACCTCTCCACCTTTATCCCACCTCCATAAATAAAATGTTATTCCTTTTACGGTAATGCCATTTAGTGGTACAGTTAGGTCTTTCCAATATTCTTGAGCCTCAAATCAATGTCTCCCATAAACCTTTTCTTCAAAATCCCCTAAAAGTTTTAAACCGTTGAGAAAAAGGGAAAACAAAATGTGAAAGAAATTAAACCTTCTCCCCCTTCTGCAGCTCTCCATTATATTGATTTAAGAGGCAGGGAACACAGACCAATGTAAATATTACAAGCAATTCTCAAGCTTTCCATTCAAGTATCTCCTGTACCTAAAACTTTTCCATTGTAGAGTGAAATATGCTCTTTACTCCTTGCTCATTATCAAAGAACAGAGTTTCTTCCCACTGTACTATAAAGCCCCTCAGACCCCTCTTTTCCATACCTGATTAAAAATTATGAGTCTCTGGGTTCCAGAAGATTAAGATGGCATTGATTACATGTAGGTCCCGGTGCCATAGGAAAAAGTCATTTTGTTCTGTTGGCCGTTCCATGTGAGAAGACTCTCTTAATCTGGCATAATAAATTATAGATCGGAGGTGGAGGTGTAGGAAATTATCTGCCAGGGACTGTGTGAATTGCTATTCCCTGCCTCCTCATAGCATCCTTGGGCTTGCTTCACTGTCTCCCATTGAGATACTAACTAGGGACAAGCCCCATTCAAAAAATATTATTTGGTAAGATGTGCACTTACAGCTTATATGATTGAATGAGGAAATGAGTGCAGGCATACACAAGAACAAAAATAAGTGGAGCAACTGTGAATGTATCCTGATTACCATGTGGGAAATTCTTGGTCATTGAGATGTCCATCAGCTTTGTTAGTAATGGTAGTTGCAAAAGAAATTAAAAATAGAAATGATACCAGGTGAACATTTTTTAATGTAGAAAGTTAGACTAACTTACCTGATCACCCAATTTATAAGTATCTTGTCGAAGGCTTTCACGGCCGGAATCACTTGGGTGCTGTGTGCTTTCCGGGCTGTATGGCCGTGTTCTGCTAGAACACGGCCATACAGATGTCTATCAACTTGTAATACCTTTTATTCACCAGTGTCCAGAGTGCATGGTGAACCTGTCCATTCATATCATTTTATGTGTTGTCTTTCTGGCATCTCCAAGTGGTAAAAAAAAATCTGTCTCTTCTTGCAATTAGTAATTTTCCCCATGAGAAGCACTTCTCATTTGTGTTAATGTAATTGGCAAATAATGGTTCTGAAAATTGCCATACCTTGCAATGCCACTGTAGGGACGCCATGAGCTTCACTGCTAGCAGGGCACAACTTTCTGAGAATAAGTTGCCAACTCTGGATTAGGAAATTCCTGGAAATCCTGGAGTGGCACCTGGGAAGAGATCTCAGTGGTAATATATTACTCTTGGAGTTTTGTTTCTCTTCGAGTTTTCCATAGCACAGAGTCCTTTGAGTTTACCATAGCACAGAAGGGCAACGAGGATGATTGAAGGATTGGAGCATCTTCCTTATGAGGAGAGGCTGCAGCGTTTGGGACTCTTTAGTTTGGAGAGGAGATGTCTGAGGGGGGAATATGATTGAAGTCTATAAAATTATGCATGGGGTAGAAAATGTTGACAGAGAGAAATTTTTCTCTCTTTCTCACAATACTAGAACCAGGGGGCATTCATTGAAAATGCTGGGGGGAAGAATTATGATTAATAAAAGGAAACACTTCTTCACACAACGTGTGATTGGTGTTTGGAATATGCTGCCACAGGAAGTGGTTATGGACACTAACCTGGATAGCTTTAAAAAGGGCTTGGACAGATTTATAGAGGAGAAGTCGATCTATGGCTACCAATCTTGATCCTCCTTGATCTCAGATTGCAAATGCCTTAGCAGACCAGGTGCTCGGGAGCAGCAGCAGCAGCAGAAGGCCATTGCTTTCACATCCTGCATGTGAGCTCCGAAAGGCACCTGGTGGGCCACTGCGAGTAGCAGCGTACTGGACTAGATGGACTCTGGTATGATCCAGCAGGCTAGTTCTTATGTTCTTATGTTCTTATGTTCCTTCCTCTGGTGGTGCCATTCCCTCCAGGGAACAGATTTCTGTAGTCTCCAACTATCATTCTGGAGAACTACAGGTTCTATGCACTGTGCAAGGTGGAAGGACAAGGGGACTTCTGGATAGTGGCCAAAGAGGCACCCAGGACCTTCTGTGTAGCATAAGGGGAATAGTGAAGGAATTCCTCCTTCTACTCACCCAGCAAACTCCCCACAAATGAATTTTCCCGCTAGGAATGTTGAAGTTTTGAAATTGGATACCATGATAAGCATTCACTTCCTGAATAAATATTTAAAAAATCCATTCTCACAGAACAACTTTGTTAGAGATGAGATTAGATAAAGGCCCCACATGGAGTAGCTTCACTAATGCAGTCTTGATCTATTTGTTTCCCATGCTATAGATGAGTGGATTGAGCAATGGAAGATTATAGCATATATATCATAGCAAAAACTACATTTAGAAGAGAAGAAGTGTTGGTGGGAGGTGTTATCCTTGCCCTTGACACCCCAAAATATATTATTTCAGAATATTTTCCTGTTAAACTACATTGGCAGAAGCCACCTCTCATATTTTTGTGTGTGTAGCAGTGTGTCCACTTAGAAGCAGGCCGCAGGCAAAAGTTCTGTTTAGGAAGATTAAATCAATGAATGAGTTACTCCCGTGAAATCTGGAAGCCTCATTAACTATGGACATGATCTTGATTACCACACCTCACTGAACTACTTTGACACAATAGACACTGAAAACCTCCTTGGTATCTGATGTTACATTTCACTATACCTTTTTATAAAATGGTTCTGCAACAAATGGTTGCTTCCTTGCATTCCCTCAACCCATTGATACACTTTTCCTAAAACCAATCAATCCCTTCCTAATCACAAGCCTCAGCCCAATTTGAATAACCTGAGTGGAGGCTCCAAAGAGTTATTCTGCATAAAGCCATTCTGTGCTTCCTGATTTAATCTAAGAGCAATTGACTCCATTGTCCTGGGTACTTACAACAGTAGATGAGCTTTTGATTAGCTCAAGCCAGCAAGCCCAGCATGGGAAATTCCAGAGAATTTAGGAAAATGAAACTTAAACTTACCTGTTCCCGCCCCTACCTGTGCAAAAGGGTATAAAAGTACTGTGCACCCCAACTCCAGTGCTCATTTCTAACCTGAACCTCCCTTGGTCTTGCTGGTGTGAGACACGAATTCGTCCTTCGCCTGGATTCAGATGCTGGTCATTTGAATCCTTGCCTTCTTCTAGATCTTCTTCAGCTGATTTAGGTAATGTATAAATCCCCTGCTTCCCCAAAACTCCTACTCTATTGTCCCACCTATATTTTCCTACCTATCTATATACTAGGAACTGTGTGTATGTGCCTTGTCTTCTTGCTGTATGATTATTTGCAACCAAAATTTATATAAAAATATTTAAACTGCAATTTGGTCTTTTGTGAATTCTCTGCAGATTCGTTTCAAGTCGTTTCTGGTATACATAGTCTTAAAAGATCCCTACCCAAACTGCCTCTAGTATTGCCAAGCCGAGTTATTTTCCCCATTACTACTTTAAGATATTTTTGTGCTGTTAACACTCTTAGCAGCTGGTGGAGATTCCTTAGAAATAAGTTCACAACCTGTGAAAGCTGGATAACAAGTGTTTATCTGGTGAGCTAGTTAATCTGAAGGCGGGTAGCCTATTTGACTACCATTAATTACAGTACCCCACACTGAAGAAGCTGTGAAGTGGCATTGCTATGACTAGTCAGTCATTAATAAAGTGCTAATTTAACCCATTATTTCAACTTGCCTTTTTATTGTGGAATGCAGGAATGATAGCTTAATGAACATTGACTTGCTGTACATTAAATACTACATTAGAAATCCGTTTTCATATGAATTGATTGTATGTATAGAAGAACCATGGAATGAATCCTACTTTTAGGGTTTTTTCTCTTTAAACAATCTATAGCCATTCCTGGTGCCACAGAAAAATCAAGATTTGATTCCTGTAATAGGGAAAGATCTGAAACAACTGGGAGTGAAAACAGGTGCTCTGTGCCTGGTTTGGCAGCCATGAAAGATAGGTGTGTTCTCTGCAAATGATTGGAGAATGCTTTTTTTTTTATTTTGGGGAAGTATGGAGGTGCTGTAATTACCCCTACATTAGAAACTATGGGTGTAAATCATTTTTTCAGTATTTTCTCAGGTTTGGGTTTAAAAGACCTGGAAATTTCCAAAAGAAGCCAACCTCCCAACTTTTCTTTTTTAAAAATAAACTTCAGGTTTTTTGGATCTTTTGAACCTGAGCCCCCAAAATGCCAAGCCACAGATTTGAATGCTCGGCTCATAGTCTAACATTGAGCTCTGTGCCTTCCCAGCTGCCTCCAAAGTCCAAGTAGTCTTAGGAAACAGCCAGAGAGAGTTGATTGTTGGAATCAGCAGGTGATTGTCCATATGCCCTGAGCCACTAGCCCTGTGGAGTTGCATTGCTGGCAAGTCTTTTTTTCCTATGTTCTCGTTAGCAGTGCTGCAATTCCAGGAAAGTTTATGGCATAAAAGAAGGCTGCATGGCATCTAATGGCCTTGGCTAATATGGAAGATTGTGATTGACTGAGCCCATATCTGCCATTCACAGAAATGTCATCAGGTTTTCCTATCAGAGCAGTAGGTATCAGTGAGGTTGCTCAGGATTGCAGGATGCTGTTTTAGCAATCTGGGGCTTGTAGAGTAAGAAGAAGAAGAGAAGTTTGGATTTATACCCCAACTTTCTCTCCCATAAGGAGACTCAAGGTGGCTTAGAAGCTTCTTTCCCTTCTGCTTTCCAAAACAGACACCTAGTGAGGTAGGTGGGGCTGAGAGAGTTCCAAAGAACCATGACTAGCCCAAGGTCACGCAGCAGGAATGTAGGAGTGCAGAAACACATCTGGTTCACCAGATAAGCCTCTGCCAATCAGGTGGAGGAGTGGGGAATCAAAACTGGTTCTCCAGGTTAGAATCCACCTTCTCTTAACCACTACACTATGCTGTCCATCCAGCTTGCATGCCGCAAGTCCATAGAGAAACATCCAGCAGCTCTACTGTTATGCCTGTGCTCATCCATAATCGATGATGTGTAAATCTGACTCCCTCAGGGCTAATCAGAACATGGCATTCAGGCCATTACCTGATGACTCTACTATACTATCTCCAACATTCTGAACAGCAAAGTCCCTCTTTTGATAAATCTTCAGAGAGTTGAAAAGCAACAGCGTTAATTAGTTCTACTGTATCAACTCCTGAGATACAATACATAGTTCTACAGAGTCAGCCCTTACATCACATATAAGTATTTGCATGGCTAAATCTCTCTCGTGTGGTCTCATCTCCTTACTTCCAGGAGCAAGTGAAAACACAGGAACAGGTAAACACTTTTTACCCCTCCAGTCATTTGATCATAGTAACATGATGATTTATGGAAGATTTAACAGAAATAAAAGATTGGGAGATTTTTTTAAAAAAATAGATCAATGAGTGTATCTAGTTCAAAAGTTGGGTTCAAAACAGTGTGTGACTTTCACGCATGACACTGTATACCTTGTATAAAAGCATAATAATAATGTAACAATAGCAATTTAAGTAGCAAAAACATTAATTCTCCTGCAGAAATTAGATTAGGGTTTTTTTTCCTTTGTTGTCATCTTCAAGAAAAACATCACAGTCATATTGTGTATGCTGTTGTTTGTGTTACTCTGTTAAAGATAAAAATATAATTTAAATTCTTTCATTTCTTCCAAGCATCAGCCTTCTTTAGTAAAAGAAACAGGAAATAGCAGTTCTGTCTGATTTCTGTAGTCTTCTTAATGCTGAGAGAAGTAGATGTGACTAATACATTATGATATATGTCAGTGATGGCGAACCTTTTTGAGATCGAGTGCCCTAACTGCAACCCAAAACCCACTTATGTATCGCAAAGTGCCAACACGGCAATTTAACCTGAATACTGAAGTTTAAGGCTCATTCCGCACACGCAGAATAATGCACTTTCAAGCTGCTTTCAGGGCTCTTTGAAGTTGTGTGGAATGGCAAAAACAGTTGTGAAAGCAGCTTGAAAGTGCATTATTTTGCGTGTGCGGAATGAGCCTTAGTTTAGAAAAAAGGGTTGGCTCTGAGGCGTGTGTTACTCGGGAGTAAGCTTGGTGGTAGTTGTTGGCTTTGCTTTGAAGCAACCATGCAACTCTTCAAATGGGTGAATCACGACCCTAGGAGGGTTTACTCAGAAGCAAGCCACATTGCCAGCAACTGAGCTTACTCCCAGGTAAAGGATCTCACTTTAGTTCTTTGCATGAAAATCAGTGGGGTTTAACAGCGCTTAACAGGGTTACCTACACTGCTTCACCAAAACTAGGTCTTAGGTTTAATGCTAATAATCGAACCCAGCGGCCCAGGCCAGCCTAGAAGTGTGGGGGGAGGCAATTTCCCCTCCACATGATGAATTCTGTTTGTGCGTGCCCATAGAGAGGGCTCTGAGTGCCACCTCTGGCACCTGTGCCATAGGTTCGCCATCACTGATATATGTATTACAATATTAAACTATAGAATAATGTATGCTGTGGTTAAACATTAATTGAAATCTTGCCTTCCTTTCATTAAGTCTCCTTAAATCTTCTTTGGTTTCTGAAGACAAAAATTAAACATCATAAGGTTTTCCAGGTAAGAGACAATCAGAAGTAGTGTACCATTGTCACCTTCTGTACAGTACTAGCCAGAGTTAGCCAAAGTGTCATTCCATTTTAATCTGATCTAATTGCTCCTGTAGATCTATGAAAATACATATATTCTCTTTCAGCTTCCCCTCACATCCAGACTCCTTCCACTCTTTAACTGGCCCTTCATTACTCTTTTATTTTAAGGGCATCATTCAGTTCCAGTGGATGAACATTTTGATCAAGTCCAAGTCCAAGTGTCACTGCCATTCTCTACAAAAGAATCTCTACCAGTTTCACCTTCCACTACTTCTGCTGCTCAGTAGCTACCCTTCAAGGATTTCTTGGTCTCCATCACAATTCGAATTGTTCATTTTCTTCTACTGATATGGCCATTGCTTCCTAAAGGGGGTACATGCATGTTACTCTGTCGTCTTAGCTGTGACCACCCCATCTTGAGTAACTCTGCTAGGAGTTTAGCCTTTTGACAGAGTCTGAACTCCTTCACAGTATAGCTCTCAGCTTCACTGACACATATCCTTACCTCACAAACTCCATCACCATGTCAGTTGTACACCTGAGAGGGTTTTCTATAAAAATAAATTTAGAAACATTTTCAAAATTCATTTTCTTCCAGAAGCCAAAACAATTTATAGAGCTAGTCTGAAAGGGATGTTGGTCAGAATTATATTGTTCTAAGCCCTTTGACTTCAGTAAATTTGGGTGTAACTTTGCATTGGACTACATTACCCTGAATATTGATCAGCATAAAATAGTGTAACACCCTGGCATGAATTGTCCAAGCTAATCTGATCTCATTGGATCTCAAAAGTAATCAGCTGTGAGAATAAATAAGGAAAATGCTGGTTAGTATTTAGTTGGGAGACTACCAAGGAAATCCACAACACCTATGCAAAGACATGCCACCTCTTTTTGTCTCTTGTTTTGAAAACCGTAAAGGATTGCCATCAGTTGGGTGTGTCTTGACAGTTAAGTAGACAACAGTTTAAGTAGACAACTTTGTTTCACCAAACATTTCTTCCGTTAACAACTTTCCTTCTTTTCACAGAATATTTCAAGCAAATCAAATGTCAAACCAATCCACAGTTACGGAGTTTCTTCTGAAGGGTTTTTCTGAGGACCCCAATGGACAGATGTTGCATTTTACGATATTTCTGTCAATTTATGTCATAGCCCTGTCTGGGAATGCTCTCATAATCACACTGGTGTCCCTCAATTATCAGCTTCACACCCCTATGTACTTTTTTCTGGTGAACTTATCCTTTTCAGATATATGCTTTATTTCCACCACTGTTCCCAAATCCATGGCCACCTCCTTAACAAACAGCAAGCTGATCTCTTTCTATGGGTGTGTTGCCCAGGTTTTCTTAGTGATGACTTTTGCGGGTGCTGAGCTAGCTCTGCTTACTATCATGGCTTATGACCGCTTTGTAGCAATTTGCCATCCCCTACAGTATATGTTAATCATGAACTGGGATACCTGCTCTCACCTGGCAGCTGCTTCGTGGACCTGCAGTGTGATCCATGCAATAATAGAAACGAGTATTACATTTAGTTTAAACTTCTGTGGGTCCAATATTATTGAGCAGTTTTTCTGTGATATCCCTCAGCTACAAAAGATCTCTTGCACGGATACAGAAGCACATCGTGTCCTGATCCTTGTCCTTGGATCCATTGTGGATTCCTTCTGCTTTATGTTTATCTTCGTTTCCTATGGCTACATCTTCTCAACCGTGCTGAAGATTCCATCAGTTCAGGGCAGATACAAAGCCTTCTCTACTTGCATTCCACACTTGACAGTGTTTTCCTTATTTACTCTCACAGCTGTGTTTTCATACATGAGACCCAAAGCCCTCTCCTCTCCTACTGTCGACCTGCTCTCTGCTGTTTTGTATGCTGTTTTACCACCAGTCCTGAATCCAATCATTTATAGCCTCAGAAACAAGGACATCCAAGAGGCTGCGTGCAAAATATCAAAAAAGTTAAAAAATTTCTTGTATGTCCTTGGTAATGAAAAATAAAGGAACTGAAAAGCACTGGTTCTCACACTCATATATACACACAGCAAGCATTGCTGTTGTAAATTCCTGGAGATTTGGCAAATGTGCCTGGTTACCACAGAGCCTTGGAAGAGGAGGGAGCACCTATTATACTATATATTAAGTGCCAGATGAAAAGATTTTGGTTTCTATCAAGGGGTTGATTCTTTTAAATTCTTGCTTTTTTTACAGTGTGCTTTTAGCCTAACAACTATTTTTGGATACTCATTTTAAGATGCAATCCAGTTTTATGCTCTTGCTGAGATTTGTGTGCTGGCTTTTTACTGTTTCATTCCTTGTTTCAACCTTCATGGTGTCTATGTTCATGTTCTCTTTTACTTTGTATGCTGCCTCAAACTGTCTGTAGTGAGAAGCAGCAGAGAAATCATGAACATAAACAAGAGGGCTGAAATTTTTATCTGGTGAGCTAGTTCATCTGACGCTTCTATGAATACAGTACCCCACACTGAACAGGCTGTGAAGTGACAGTTGCATTTCTATGTCTAGTCAGTCATTAATAAAGTGCTAATTTAATCCATTATTTGTACTTGTCTTTTTTTAAATTCTGGAATGCAGGAGTAGATTGAAAAATCTACTTGTAATACATTGCAAAAGGAAAATCTGTTTAGCACGGATGATGAAAGAACCACCTTCCTATTAATAATGAATGGTATGGAATCATGTCACTGGTAACCATTTAGCAACAAATAGCTTAATGATCACTGATCAGCTGTACATTAAATTCTACATTACAAATGCCTTTTCATGTGACTCGATTTTATGTATCGAACAAGCTTGGAATAATTTGCCGTTCCGTGCGGTCGCTCCCTGATGAGCTCCTCCGCATTTTTAAGATAAGTTTTAAAAAGTTCTTTTATGTATTCTAGGGGAATGTGGAAATAAAATAGACTTCAGTCTTTTCATTATCAAGGGAAAGACACAGGCATTCTGTGCATTTCCAGAGGTATTTTTTCTTCCACACTGAAAACAAACTCTCATTGTATTTTGTTATGTTTAAACTTGATTTGTTCTTGTTGTTGGAATCTATGTATGTGTTTGATTTTTCATGTTAGAAATTTTTTTTATTAAAAAAACAAATTCTTGAGCTAAATTCCATTGAAATCTGGGCTCCAGACAGATAATTAGAAAAGACAAACACTAGAGGGTTAGCCATGTCAATCTGTTGTGGCCAGACAAAAAGTAAACTTGTCCCACTATACAAAATAGCAGATCTATTGTAGTTTCATCTTTCACAGTTAGACTGTGATGGTTTCCACACAGCCCAAATAAAACGGGCTAAGAAAGCTATTTATCCCATTTTGGGGAAGAATGTCACACAGGGCATTTCCCCAAAACAGGATCAGTCCGTTATTTCCCTCTACCCTGGTTTTACAAGAATCTTTTTTTTTGTGATGTGCAGAAACCACCTACATTTCATCAGCTGCTTGAAGTGGATTCTCAATTTCAGGCATAGCTACACAAATAGGGAAAGTGTTTGTAAACAACGAAAGCAATTGTAATTCTCATCCAAATGTATACCATGGAACTATGATAGCTTGTAGTTTATTAACATCATATTAATTAATATATTTTAACATTTTAAAAGCATATATGCAAGTGAGAAAGGAGTACGCCCCTTTGCATACAAAATGACTTAGTTCTTGCCCTGCTGGTGCTGCCAATCTTGGGCACTGGATCCCTTCCCCCCAATACTTCCTTGTCAATTGATTGTCAATTAATTTATCACTCCCCCATTCAGTGGAAAGTATTTTCATAGCAGCTAAGAGTAAATGGGAAATATGTCCTCATTGTGCTGAATGTCCAATGTCAGTCTATCAAAGGGGAATAGAAACCCAGTTGCATCTTAAAAGATTAACAGAATTTAAGCATAAGCATAAGCATTTTATTGTCATTGTGCACGCACAACGAAATTGTTGTTTATTGTCATTGTCACAATTGTTGATTGTCAATTGTTTATTGTTGATTGTCAATTGTTTATTGTCATTGTGCACGCAAAATGAAATTTATTTCAGTATAAGCATTCATGATATAGATTTAGATTTATTCTTGCCCTCAAGGTAAGGGCTTACTTATTTAGATACAATAAGAAGGTGGGGGAACCTCTTCTTTACCATACTTTTACAGAAATGTACAGAAGTGGAGGGAGGAAAGTGTGAGGAGGTGAGCAGAGTCTTTGTTATTTGGTAAAACTAATCTACTTCACCATCAGTGCCATGTTAGATGAAGGAAAGGTCCCTTGATATCTTCTTTGTCATGCAAGGTTAAAATATGCAAGGTAAAAAAATGTCAAGGATAAGCATTCACTTCCAGAATAAATATAAAAAATCATTCTCATAGAACAACTTTGTTAGAGATGAGATTAGATAAAGGCCCCGCGCAGAACAGCTTCACTAATGCAGTCTTGATCTCTTTGTTTCTCATGCTATAGATGAGTGGATTGAGCAGTGGAGAGATTATGGTATATATCACAGCAAAAACTACATCTAGAGGAGAAGAAGTGTTGGTGGGAGGTCTTGCATAGGCAAAGATTCCACTGAATACAAGGAGGGATACCACAGTGAGGTGGGGAAGGCAAGTGGAGAGAGCTTTCTTCTGACCCTGCACAGAAGGGATTCTGAGCACTGTAGCAAAAATATTCATATAAGTTACAATTATGAAGATAAAGCATCCCAGCACAATACTACAGTTAAGCGCAAGAAGGCCCACTTCAACTAAATACAAGTCAGAGCAAGCAAGCTTTAGCAATTGTGGGACTTCACAGAAGAATTGGTTGACTACATTGGAGCAGAAGGTGACAGCAAAGGTACCTCCAGTGTGTAATGTAGCATTAAGAATCCCACTAATCCATGCACTGACCACCATTTGAATGCAGGCATCTTTGTGCATAATCAACTCATATTGCAATGGGTTGCAGATAGCTACATAGCGATCATGTGCCATTATTGTGAGTAGGGCAAGATCTGATGTTGCAAAGGCAAAGAAAAAGAAAACCTGAGCAACGCATCCAGAATATGAGATGGACCTGCTGCTCATAAGGGAATTGACCATAGCTTTGGGGACCATAACAGAAATCGATCCAATATCCAGAACCCCTAAGTTCATTAAGAAAAAGTACATGGGGGTGTGTAGATGATGATCAATAATTACCAAAATGGTAATGAGAAGATTGTTGGTCACAGCTATCAAATACAAACCAAGAAACACACAGAAATGTAAAATCTGAAGGTCACGGAGGTCTGCAAATTCCATGAGCAGAAACATGGATGCGGTGGTATGGTTATGCATTTTGTCCTCAGTACTTTGATCCTTGTTATCTATGAGACAAAGTATGACTAATATTAATTAAAGGTTGATCAAAATTCCACATTCTGATAATCACACTCCCCTAAGGTATATAATGTATGTATGTATGTATGTATGTATGTATGTATGTATGTATGTATGTATTAGACTTATTGGCTGCTCTCCCACATCAAATAGGACCAACAATATATTTACTTAATATTGATATTTACTAAATTGTATCTGGTTGTCCTTATTCTGGCCTTCAAATACTAATCTCCTCTGCAATACACAGTCCCAAACACATATCTAAACATGTGTAATTTGTAGGCATATACATTTTACAAGCTTGATCAGGAATTATCACATTCAGCACAAGGAGAGCTGCATGCATTTAATCTATATACACATGGAATATGTGCAGGCAGAAAATGAGCGAAACATTTAATATGAAGAGTGGCATCTTAAGTATATTATGCCATATCTGTACTTCATTTACTTGAATCTGTCCTTTCCTGAACCAAAGACTTCAAGGTGATTTTTCTCCAGGATTCCATCTAGTTCAGTACCTTTCCCGTACCGTCTAGCCAGATACTTCTCAGAAACTGATCAGTGGAGTAAGTACCATTGAATGAAATGACATCTGAATAAACCTGGTGAGAATTGTTCTTCACAAATCATCAGTGTATGAATCAGTTTACATGTATTTACACTGAACATTCTTTGTCATGTTGACACCCATTTATCAATTTTGGAAAGATACTTTTGAAACAGTTTTCTGTCTTCTTGGATTTTAATCATTCTTGTTAATTAGTTGTATTGTGAAGACTTGCCTAACACATGTGGTCAAAAATCCTTTCACATAACTCACTTGAAAAAAACTAATTTGTGCCTTAAAAAACCCAATGGCAGGTTGACAAGGGAGGTGGGCTAAGCAGCTAGTCTTCTTTTAGTTGACTACAGACATCTTTGTGCATAGTTGGCTGGTATTTGGCTGGCCAGAAATCCTCACATAGACTGAACAACTAGATCTTACTCAGCAACAGTCTTCCCTCAGCAGACAGCTAATGTCCAGTCATTAAAGAACAATTCAGACAATGACAATGCCAGTTCAGATCCTTGGAGCATCTACTGCTTGCAGCCCTTTTTTGAAATATCAGTTAACCTATTCTAACTTTTGATTTACATACTTTAGACAATTCTTAGATCAGTCTGGTCCCATCAATATTATGTTTTCTGCAGAACATATTGGTTTATTGTAACTTTTGGGAGGATTTTAAATTATGTAATACTTACTGAATTACCCCATCACGAGTTACAAATGGCAGAAGTTCAATGCATGGGACTGGATCTAGCCAGCCTTTTATGCAATCCCACTCAAATTGCCTCCCAACAGTAGACTTCATCCCATATGGCATCTGTTCAAGAAGATCTTATGAAACTCATAATCCCCCCCCCTTTTGGTAGAATAAGAATCCTCCATCCTTTTCTACCAGTAGAAAAGCTGGATTGGAACAGTCAAAGAACTACACAATTATAATGCAAAAAGGTAATTCTGACAACAGAAGAATTAGTAAATTCATAGCAGAGAACACTAAGTCCATGCAAAGAGATTATCTACCTGTCATACTCATGGACATACAAGAAATCCAACCAGCCATGTCTTCCCAATTACACAGAGAACTTATCATTAATTAATACCTTGACAAGCACTTGTTAACAGCCTCGCTGATAGTACCGTTAACTTATTGTAGCATGCATCAACCATTTAAGGAGAAATATTAAACCAAAAGACTCAGCAAAAATCTGGAATAGCAAGAGGAATTATTTAAAATGAGTGATAGTCTCACCTTCTTCTGTCACACTGCCGCTAATGTTGCAAGTCAGAAAAATCAGTCCTCCAGTCTGCACTTGCAGGCCACAGGTAGCTAGGTGGCAATTATTGGGTCATGCCTGAGCCAAATCTGAGCCTTAGTGCCTGTCTTGGAATAAGAAAAAAAGCTGGCATGTGGTGCACTGCTGCCACCTCATTCTCTGAGCCTGATGACTGATTTCCTTATATGTTCATTCCATACGTGTGCCTATTCTAGCACACAGCTTCTCCTGGAATATGGCACAGATATGAAGATGGATCCTCCCCCCACCCGCAAAAAAAGGTATTAAGTATCCCATGCACAATTGTGTGCTATCTAAAATCTTACAGTTATAGACAATTTACACAAACTCTCAGTAAATTCCTGATTTCCCTGAGTGAGCTTCAGATGGACCCCCTATGAATGAGCCACTGCCTGAGGAAACAAAACCTAGCAACCCATATAATCCTGACTGGAAAATGCAGCCCTTTTGCATCCTGTAAAAGTCAAAACAGCAGAGAAATGGCAGAGAGTCCTGTGGACAGCCACAGAAGCTCGTGCTGCCACTGGAGCAGATTTAACTTAGCTGACCCGACTCTGTGGATATCAGATTGAATAATTGGATCCCCCAAAGAATATTATTAAATTAGAAATAATGGGTATCAACTTTTGGTATGGAAACAGCCTTGGGTGGATATGTCTGCAATGTTTCCAGACAATGAAGCTCAAATGAACAATCTTGAGGGCTACTTCAGCCTGTCCAAATGAAGGAGAGATCAGGAAACAGCCACAGGAGCTCTGGGGGTAATTTCTTCTATGCGTGATCCCATGGAGAATACCCACCATAGTGATCCCATGGAGCTGAGAAGTCAAAGCAAAGAAGCATTGCCATCTTGTCCCGTTTCAGCTGTTTATCTTCCCATGGGAGAAAACATCTAAACTGAGTACCTCTGAAGAAACTAATGAAGTCTGAAAAAGTCTTATAAGAGATGTCCAATCACCACTTCCAAAAGTCTAATGAACGACACAAGATTTTCCTAAAAAATATGAAACTGATAGAAACAGATAAGTGTAATGATCTGAACTGATATGAATTTAAAATAAAAAAGGACTTACAGGAAAAAAGAAGCTAGAAGGGTTTTTTTTAAAAAAAATAGAAAGATTCTTGATCTTATTTCCCTCCCAGCTGGCAGATTCCCAAAACAAAGGTCGATTCCCCACTCATGATTAGATGCATGCTCGTCACTCCAAATATCCAGGTTTCCTGCAGAATTCCCCACTACACCAGCGCCAAACGCACATTCACCCTGTTCCCAACCCCCCTGGGATCATTCGCACGAACGGTCTCAGAAACAGCCGGGAAGACAGCACCATGGAGCACCGTCGCCCGGCCAACCTACCGTGTCTGTGGCCGTCCGGCACATTGCCGAGGCCTGGGGACATGCCCCCCTGCCCTGTGCAAGTGCTTCAGCGTCGCAGGGCAGGGGGGCGTGTCCCCAGGCTTCAGCAATGTGCTGGACGGCCACAGACATGGTAGGTGGAGGGCGAAAGGGGGGAGGGTGCCTTCAAGCTGCTGCCATTTGCACGGCAGCGGCTCAAAGCCGCCGTTTTCCATAAACCTCGCTCAGGGAGCGAGGTAGGAAAACGGCAGCTTCATGCCGCTTGGGCGGCGCGGCTGCGAAGCAGCTGCACCCCCTGTGCAAACGGCTCCCTGGGGACGGCATTTTTGCCATCCTCAGGGCCCCGTATATGGCCCATGCGGAAAGGGCCTATATTTCATTAAAGAGAGAGCTCTAAGACTGAGGAAAGTTCCAGAAGGCAAAGATTCATTGAAAGAAAACTTGACTGAGAGGATCTCTGGAGGGCACGAATTAGAAGGACTTATTGGTGCAACAGGACACTCAGACACAGAGCAGGATGCTGAGGTCTGACCCTCTAGAGCCGGAGACGAAGAATGCATTAGCTGGATGAGTTTGGAGGTGGTAGAGCCTAGATTAGCAATGACAGCTTTTTGTTCTGAGCTTGGGAGGTTCTGAAACCCTGAAAGGACCTCCTCTTCCAAGGATTTGGACATATATTGGGGGGAAGCATCATGATTCTCCTCACAGGACAAAGGAACCCCAAGGGATCTAGGTGAAACAATATGACGAATGGGAGCTATGGAAGAGGGCTGGGAAGATTCTATTTCCTCAAGCTCCTTAGCCCAGGATTCTATTTCCTCAAGCTCCTTAGCCCAGGATTTGCCTGGAGGGTAAGGTGAGTTATTCCTGCTAAGCACCCTATGCTGAAGTCGAGACCCTTGGCACTGCCCCCTATCACAAGAACAGCCTTACCTTCCAGAAATGGCTGCATCCTTTCTGACATTCCTGGAATCACAGACTTAGAGCACGCCGAATGACGCCAACCTCCAGCTGGCCTCTCCATCCTATCATGGAATATTTCAGGATGGGGGAACAAGCTCAGAAACCCTCTCTTCTGTGACTACCTTAGAGAGGCTGATGTGATTCTCCTTCAAGAAACGTGGGCCAATTATCATATTTGCTTTATGAGCTATAAGTCCTTCTGCCTCCCAGCAACCAAATTGTCTAGGTCTGGTCACTACTCCGGTGGCCTTTGCATCCTAGTTCCACAGTCAATCCAGGCACAGGCTCTACCCTCCTTCGCTCAGACAGCTCAGGCTGTTCAAATCCTTTGGGAGGATCTTTCTCTAGTCCTTGTTAATATCTATGTCCCTCCCGGTCTTGTGTGAAATTTGGGATAACCTATCCATCTATATTGAGGAGCTTGAATCTAGCCATCCCTCCTCTGAGATTGTTCTAATGGGGGACTTTAATGCAAGAGTAGGTGCAAATTTAGCTTCCCTTCTTGAGCAGGAAGACTTTGATGATGAACCCTACCACTCACTCTTACTTCCTGCCCTTCGTGACTCCAAGGATACTCACTCCAACGCTGCTGGTAGGAAACTCATTCACTTGGCCATCAAGCACAACAAACTTTGGCTTAACGGCTTAAAGTGCTACACCCACGCTCAAAGATTATACCCTTTGTTTCTCCTGCATGGCTGGCAGGTTGTCATTGTCCTATCTCCTCATTTCTCCAGAGTTTGAGATCATCTGTTTTACATCCTTCCAGATTGGAGATCTTCTGCTGGAGTGATCATCTTCCCCTTATAGACTTGTTTCCTTTATCACACCAAGAGGCCAGACATTGCAGCTCCTTCACCCCCAAATGAACCGCCCCCCCCCAGACTAGGTTTTGGACACCCAAACTGGCCGTAGCTACTCAAAACTTACTCATTTCCCCCAGCTTAACCAGCCTCAAATCCTCTGTTCTCACTGCAGATTCCCCCAGGGAGACTCATTACCAGCTTTAGAAGATCTTCTTAAACAAATTGTGGTTGGTCTTTTCCACGTCCAACGTGGGGAACTCCCCAGCAAAAACAGAACGAGAACACCTTGGTTTGATAGAGTGCATGGAGCACAATAGTCCAAATTAAGCTCGCTTATATGTCGGAACTTTAGGGCTTCCAGGGAGACCAGGACCTCCTCGCCCTACTAAGCTAGAAGCTGTTAAGAAACAACTTCCGTCAGCTAATTAGGGAAGAACCGCATATGGAACATGTCAACTACTCAATGGGAACATCTCCACTCTGCAGTAACTTCCAACAATTGAAGCTACTTTCTGGGCTGTCCTGAATAATTTTAACCGAAGCAAGCCTCCTACCCCTACCTGTATTACACCCTGATATTTGGCATGACTATTTTAGCAAACTTTTTAATGATCGATATTTTAAGCAATGGATCTCTTTCACCCATCCCTTTTGATTTGTCAGGAGTTGGTCCTCCCTGTCTCATCTCTCAAGAAGTAGTTGAGCTGTTAGAGGGACCTCAAAGGGAAGGGAAAGCCCCTGGCATGGCCTGGATTCTATAATTCCAGAGATTCTTAGAAATTTCATTACTGATTGGTGGGCCCCTATGCCTGGCCACTCTTTTTTACCCAAGTAAAACAGTTCCGAATTATCACCACCCAGGACTTGGCTGTTCTGCGAGCCTGTGTTTCCCCATCCCATAAAAAAGGGAAGTCCACTCAAGAGCCTGCCAACTTTTGCACGCCATCAGCCTCCCTCTCAGTGGTAGGGAAGCTTTATGCCAAATTGCTACTAAAGAAACTTCAGCTGTGGCTTTCCTCCCACTCTGGTGCAGTGGGGAGCTGAACAAATAAGGTTTTACAAGGGGAAATCTCCTCTGGACCATGCCTTGGTGCTATTACACCTAGCCAGTAAATATTCAATCAATGCAGATAACAAACTCTACGCTGCCTTTATTGATTTAAAGGCTGCCTTTGACTCTGTGCCGAGATAACTTCTCTGGACAAAACTGGCTGCCCTTAACATTGATGCCAGACTCTTGTTCTTAATTAAGCAATTGCACACAAATACCAGTTGCCGGATCAAGTGTTCCCATGAAGGCCTTTTGACAGACAGTATTCCAATTACCAAAGGGGTCAAACAGGGCTATGTCCTGGCCCCCACTCTCTTCAATCTTTTCTTAAGTGACCTCCCCTCTGCCCTCTCAGCAGTGAACAGCCATGCCCCCAAACTGGGTACATCCCATGTATCAATTCTGCTCTATGCAGATGACGCTGTCCTTCTCTCTAGATCCAGAGTTGGCCTCAGACGCTTAATGAAGCGCTGTGTGGATTACTGTGAATCCAACAGACTGACAATAAACTATGAAAAAACCAAGGTATTGGTCTTCTCTAGGCGCTTTAAGAAGCTCACATGGGCAATGAAAAGCACCCAAATCGAACAGGTTAAGTGCTATAAATACCTTGGCCTCTCATTCTCCTCTAACCTTTCATGGGCAACCCAGAGGAAGGCCGCTCTCCTAGCTACATCTAATAGTATGTCAGCACTACTACGTTTCTTTTACAGCAGTGGCCACTCCTTTATCCCTCCTGCCCTCAAATTTTTTAATGCCAAAGTCGCCTCGAGATTGCTTTACGGAGTCCCAATTTGGATTCAAGCTATTAACTACTCCTTGAATTCTCTTCAATCCAAATTTTTTCACAAGATAACTGGACTCCCAAATTGCATGCCCTATGCAGCCCTTTGTCTGGAGTTAGGTCAAAACTCCTTGGAATCAGCCGCTTGGCTGAGGACTTTTAGATTCTGGCTGCGAATTCATTTTCTCTCGGACCGTAACTCCCTGGTCCACCGTCTGCTCTCTGACACCCATTCCAACCCCTGGTTTTCCATAATTGAAGAAAAAATTGCCTCTATCGGACTGTCAGTGGATTCACTTTGCCCTTTGTCCTATTCAGAAGCTTATAGGAAATTAAAAGGTCAACTATTGGATAGAGAGTTCTCCACCTTAATCACTGCAGCCAAGAAAACGTGCTCCCTCCTGTATTTCTCTCTCCCATTTGAACGGGGCCACTTGGCACACTACCTGTATTGTTTAATAAACCCTGTTCAAAGGAGAGCCATAATGCTCGCCAGGTTCAATGTTATGCCTTCTGCCTTGTTACATGGCAGATTTAATAAGCAAGAAAAGGCTAAAAGATTGTGCCCATGTAACGATGGCTCAGTTGAATCTCTGGCCCACCAATTATTTATTTATTTATTTATTTATTTATTTATTTATTTATTTATTTATACTTTGGGCTTCTAGACCGCCCCATCCCCGAGGGGCTCTGGGCAGTGTACAGCAGATAATAAATACAATTTTAAAACATCATAAATAGGCTAAAACTTATAAAAGCAGTGAAAACTAGCTAAACATTAGCATTTAAATGTAAAATAAATATAGGCATAGGTGTAGGTGGCGCCCGGTGCCTAATATTAAATTCTTCCACCCCCAGGGAGAACGGTAGGTCTAGATAGATGTTATAGGCCCAGATGTAGAGGCCGGCGGAAGGGCCAGCGAAAGGGGCCAGCGGAAGGGGGCCAGCGGAAGGGGGCCAGCGGAATTACTTCACTGTCTCAGATTCAAGGAAATCAGATCCAAGTATGTGAATCTCACTCCCTTACATTTACCCGACCTCCCCGATTTATTTAGATTACACTACTTGTTGGACAACCCTGATCCTTCTCTCTGTATGATAGTGGCAGACTTTCTCCTGGAAATTACTAAATGCCAGTAGATTTCCTTTGTCCTAACATGTATATCCTATGTTGTATATGCTTTTTAATCTGTTTTTATTATTGTTTTACTGCTGTCTATGCCAATAAAGGCTTGCTTCTGAAAGAAAACTTGAAAAAGATTTCCTTGATCTCAGCCAACTATTTTAAGATGAATAAAGAAGACCTGGTGATTTTAAGCTACTTTGAAACTCCTTAAAGGTGGAGAAGAAGCAGAGTATGAAAACCAGTTCTTGTTCTTGTTCTTCTTCTTGCTCTTCTTCTTCTTCATTTGTACCTATTCTTCGGATGTAGATTAATAAAGTCTTCACAAATCATTAAAGGGAGGAATATTCCATGGTTATTATATCACCAAATGGTTTCATCATTGAAAGAACAATTAGTAAAAGGGGGGGAGGATTTGAGAATTAAAAAGACTTTTGAACAACTGATTATTGGAAACACAAAACATTTGCTAGGGAAAATTTATTAACTGTTATTGCAATATGATACTGAAACATAACAAATATAAGACTGCATAATAAAATGGATGAAACATTTTGGAGAAATTATAAATATGAATCAATGGGAAAGTTTCTGAAATACAGAAATTAAATTTACCAAATCATATTGTATCATGTTGTTAGCTGCTCCGAGCCCTTCGGAGATAGGGCAGGGTACAAATGTAATTGAATTGAAATGAAATGAAGTTAATGTCAAATGAGAAGAGAAAATTTGTACAAAATGTTTTTTGATTGTATATTACATCCAAAGATATTGCTAAAGCTAACAATGATTACAATGAAAAATGTTGGAAATGCCAAAATACAGATGCAATCTTTTAACATATGTGGTGGACATGTTAAAAGGCAAGGAAATATTGGATTATGATTCATAAAGGTACAAATGATAATTAAAGTTGAGTTCATATTACATCCTAAAGGTATGATGTTAAATATTTTGCCAATTATTGCACCAAAAGTATGTCATGAGTTGTTTAAGAATATGGTGACTTTGGCTAGAATTTATAGCAAGATGGAAAACAGAGCAACCTCTAGATCTTACAGAATGGATGAACAAACTGACAAAATATGCAACCACAACACTGTTAACAACCTTAATATACAACAGATCGCCTGCATAATTTAGAAAAAAATGGAGTGTCTATAGTGTATCTGAATGTTTAGTGTATATAGTGTATCTGAAGCACTGCGATAACAATGGTCATATGGAAGAAAAAAGTTATATTTTGGTCTTTTTTACATTAGAAAATCTTAAACAAAATATTCGATGATGTAAACTTCAGATGCTGACAAACATAATAACTAAGCTCGGCATACTCTTTTTTTCTGTAACAATGCCCTTTTTATTCTTTATATTCTTTACAAATGAAGAAAAAGAAAATCATTCACTTGCAGGAAATTGTACAAATCCATGAGAAGAAGAAGAGTTTGGATTTATACCACTCCTTTCTCAATTGAAAGGAGTCTAAAAACAGCTTACAAACTCTTTCCCATCCTCTCCCCAGAACAGACATTTTGTGTAGAATGTGGGGCTAAGAGTGTTTGAAGAGAACTGTGACTAGTCCAAGGTCACCAGCAGGCTTCATGTGTGGGACTAGGAAAAACAAATTCAGATCACCAGATAAAAGATTGTTGCTTGTGTAGAGGAGTGGCGAATCAGTCCTAGTTCTCCAGATGAGAGTCTGTGGCTCTTAACCACTACGCAACTCTGCAAAGGATGCTTTTAGAAAAATGTGACATATGGAAAAGCTTTAATATGGCAGTCTTGATCTCTTTGTTTCTCATGGTATAGATAAATGGATTGAGCAATGGAGGGAGTATAGCATAAAAAACTGCAAAAACAATATCTAGATCTGATGAAGTATCAGCAGGAGGCTTTCCATAGGAGAATATTCCACTAAATACAAGTAGAAAAACCACAGTGAGGTGGGGAATGCAAGTGGAAAGGGCTTTTTTCTGACCCTGAACAGAAGGGATTTTGAGCACTGTTGCAAAAATATTCATGTAAGTTAGAATGATGAAGATAAAGCATCCCAACACTATGCCACAGGTAAATACAATAATCCCAATTTCAACTAAGTACAGGTCAGAGCAGGAAAGTTTTAATAACTGTGGGATTTCACAGAAGAATTGATTGACCACATTGGAGCAGAAAGTGATTGCAAAAGTGCCTCCAGTGTTCAGTGATGCATGAAGCACACCACTGATCCATGCACTGGTTGCCATCTGAATGCATGCTCTTCTATGCATAACTGCCTCATATTGTAGTGGGTTGCCGATAGAGACATACCGGTCATGTGCCATCACTGTTAGGAGGGCAAAATCTGTCCCTACAAAGAAGAACAGAAAGAAAACTTGAGCTACGCATCCAGGATAAGAAATTGTCCTGCTTCCCACGAGGGAATTGGCCATAGCCTTGGGCACCAAGACAGAAATTGTGCCAATATCGAGAACAGCCAAGTTCATTAAGAAAAAGTACATGGGAGTGTGGAGGTGATAATCAAGTGTTACTGCCAGGATGATGAGAAGATTGGCCATCACTGCTACCAAGTACAATGCAAGGAACACAACGGAATGTAAGATCTGCAATTCTCGAATATCTGAGAACTCCAGGAGCAGAAATTCTGTTGGGAAGGTAAAGTTGAAAACTTGTTCTTCACTGCTCATCTTCACACCACCTGTGGGACTAAATGCAGGAGATTTTTAAACTCTGTTCATATATATCAGAGGCATGATCAGCCTGATAATCCTGCGTTGCATAAGGACAGTAGAGGAGAAGAGAATAGTGGAGAGGAGAGGGGAATCATGGGAGCATGTCTGCAAGTTTGAAAAGATCTAGGCTGAGATTCTGCTCCCTATGTTTGTTTCAGGTGCAGAAGTCTGAGGCTCTTTCAGTGGAGAGGAAAATCTTCAGAACAAGTCTTCCATATGTAAAAGATAAAGGATAGACTTCTGCTATCTTTCCTTTTTCACATTTAAAAGTCACGGCAGGGCAAGGACATGATCCTTTTGGTGCAAGCCAAACAACTCTTGGCTCTCATCCCCCTAGATAGTTGGTAGCCTTCAGTGAACTAGCCCAGTTAGATTCCAAACCATCCGCAGACTTGTACTGAATATACTGTTGTTATTGCTGCTAGTTCCTCGTTTGTCTAATTATTTTGGAGGTTTTGTTGTTTTTGTTCTTTTTGTAAACAACATTTAATCTCCTGGGGAAGAAAAGCTGTAGACAGATGGTCAAATAATGGCAAAGTAGTTTTAAAATATAGATATTTTAAATGACAAAGTGAAGAGGGGTAATGTTTGATTAGCTTACCCAGCTCCCATTTTGTATAAATTGATCTGCTACAGATGTATGCAGGTGTAATATATGTGTCTTCTGCTAGCATGATTTATGGATTTTCATCCAACACTGCAACTGGCTGGTACCATCAAATTCCCAAACAGATGAGACTATGTCACTTTGGAGAAGGGGAATCAGATACCCAACCCCGTATGCTTTTGGACTGTGAACTTAACACAGATCTGCAGTCTCTATTGTTTAATCCTCCGCTATCATCAAGAAACATTTATCATCTTGCTCATATAATTTTCTTTTTGCTGAATGATTGCAACCCTGAAATCATTATCTCAATTGCCTCTTTCTTGGTGTTTATCCTCAAGAGAAAACTGCAATTGCACAGACAGCTTTAAAAAATCCAGGTTAGTTTATGCTAATAAAGGCAAGAAATCAATATATATATTCCATGGGATAGTCCATGGGATTCTCATGTGATATAGTACATGGAATTCTCATGGTTTAATGTTTCTCCAAGTCCCTGTGCTTATGACGGTGATACAAAAGAATTAATAAGAAATATTTGTGAAGAAGATGGGTTGATTTTTTGGGAATAGGATTTGGTCAGACATTATTCAAACAGGCATAGGGCAACAACAGTGCAAATATAAAAACAAAATCCAACTTCTATGTCCTGATGAAAATGAATAAGATCAGTTTTGATCTATCATATTTTTGATGGTCATTTGCAATATTCTCTAGGAAGCCATAGAAGGGATTGGGTTGAATACTGTGAGATCAGAATCAGAACCATAGGATTTGATTTGGACAATGTTGGGACTGATAGTGAATTGCATATTTTCAATCAGATTCGCGAAAGACTGAGGGATCTGGAACATCATCGTTTCTATCCAACAAAGGCGGCTGTATGCTCTCCCCGCTCCCTCGGAATACAACCAAGTTACAGAGCAAGAGCTAAATATCTCTCATCTCTGTTATCCATTAACCAATGCCATGCATTCATGCTAGCATGCCTCAATATTTTCCCATCAGCAGAAACCTCAGGGAGATACCTCCAGATCCCTAAACATCAGAGACTATGCCGTTGCGGATGTGGATCTATAGAAACCATAACTCAGATTCTTCTGGAATGCTGTCTTCACAGTAACCTGCACATGATTTTAATTCACCCTCTGCTGCTTCCAAGACTTGAGCACTCCAAGTTCCAGACCACTCGCTTTCTGCTAAGTGACTGTAATCCATCGATCACCTTGGCAGTGGCCAAATTCTTGAAAAGCATTTTAAACACCCGTATTTAAATGTTTTAAAAGTTTTCTCTTTTAAATGGAAATATGCTAATAATTTATATGCCATTAAAGGTTAAAATGAAATGAAATGAAATGAATACTGTGAGATTTTCTGCTGGTGGGAAAAGGAGTGATGCCCCTTCACCTACTGAAAAAGCTATGCTGAAGATCTTGGCACCTGCATAGACAAAAGCAATAGGGAAAATGGATAACAAGTAGATACAGGAGTAGACCAGCAAATCAGAAGAAAAGAAAAGACTGACAATCTTTTTCTGGAAATGTTGCAATCGTATTTTAGAAAATATTACTTACTGAGACAGATTAAACCCTTTGATGGATATTGTCTATGTTAGATTTAATTTCTTCATTAGATGTTTTCGTCCATTCCTCAGCTTATCTAAGCTACTGGAAGCTACAGCTTGTCATAATGTGTGCAGCTGATTCCTCACTATACCAGAATGAAAAAGGCTCTGAGTATAAGAAGGAGATTCATTTGAAGTCTGTTCAATCGAGGCAAGGTTTTCCCAAGAGCCTAACACCCATCTGAAGAAATACTTTTCCCTTGGCTGCATTTTTGTTTCTATTTATGTCACAAGTTTAAGCAGACAATTAGTGCATACTTTTCGTGTTTGAATGTATGACATAAAATGAGACCTTTAAGAACAAATTCTATTTGTCCCTCTATTGTTACTCCATAGCAATTATATGCTACTGTGTTTTCTTATATAGACAAGGCAATCCAGATGTGAATGAATGCTAGAGTGCAAAGAGAGTTCACTGTTCAATTGTGTGTGGGTGGATCTTTTGAGATCGGTTGCTGCTTCCATTTCTATGTCGCTTTTCCTTCTGCTGACCAATTTATGTAACACATATTAAAGTGATTTAGCAATTTCTGGCTCAAATGCAACACTATGAAATAAGTTTATGTAACCCCCATGCTCAGAATGGGTTGACCCAGAAATGGGTGGAGACTCAAAGCAGCAGGAGGCTGCAGAGCTCATGTAGTTTGGAGGAGACAAGGCTACCAGACTCGGACCTTGATTTGTATAAGCCCTTAACACCTTGTTAAGGTAACTGCAATGTTGTTGGGAACTACTGGGAAGGTAGTTGTTTATTTTTGCTATGTTGTAAATGTTGGAGTTTATTTTTCAGGGTTTTTTTGTGGTTGTAATGGGTGAGAGTTCTCCTGGCAACCTTCATCATGTTGAATCCTGTTCACCAAGCCCTTGGAGTCTTCAGGCGCCAACCCACTTGCAGGAAGAATTGGACTTGCCAATATCAGAAGACTGTGACTAGAAAAACTTGAAATGAAACCTGAACAAGACCTTGAAGTGTGATGTTAAATGTTGATGTTTGACGTTATATGTTATGAAAGTAAACCATTTTGTTTTTAAAATTTGTTGTTACAAACTCATTCCAAGTTCTGCCCCACAGAACCCACAGATAGAGGTTACATTTACATATTACAAAAGGCCAAGTTCTACATGACCTTCATGGCAATGGAATCATTTGCTATTTAGAGTGTGTTCATTCTAGCACCCCTCAATTTCTTTTTCTTTTTGCATGGTCTAATAACTAAGTTGGACTTTTCCCTGCAATGATGTTATATCATTCCTGAATTTTTTAAAAAAAATCCTTGGCTCATTCCGCACATGCAGAATAATGCACCTTCAAACTGCTTTCAGTGCTCTTTGAAGCTGTGCGGAATGGCAAAATCCACTTGCAAACAGTTGTGAAAGTGGTTTGAAAATGCATTATTTTGCGTGTGCGGAAGGGGCCCTTGTTTCTCAGTCTCCAAAGGTTCTTCCAATTAGATTAACTCAATGACCTACATGAGGACTAACCAACAGCAGAAGCAAAATCAATGGCTCATTCTGCATGGGCCAAAAACAGTGGTGTGAAAACGGTTTGAAAATGGTATAAACCCTTTTATACTGTTTTAAACCCATTTACACCGTTTTCACACCGTTTTCACACTGCTGTTTTTGGCCCATGCAGAATGAGCCAATTAGTTCCACACAAAATCATAATGGATTATTGTGTTCTGACATCATTACAGCTTGTCAGTGTGATACAGAATGACCCAGCAGGTCCCCAACTACTCATTATTTATTTATTATTTACTTCATTTAGTTAAACGAGAATATGAACTTTTTAAACAAGCTTTATACCAATGAGCAGAGAGATACTCTAATTGTGAAGAAATGGTTACATTGTTGTAGTCCAGAGGTGGCGAACCTATGGCACGGGTGCCAGAGGTGGCACTCAGAGCCCTCCTTGTGAGCACATGCAAACAGAGTCCCCCACCCACCCACCCATCCCACACATCTAGGCTGGCCTGGGCCACTGGGCTTGATTATTAGCATTAAACCTAAGACCTAGTTTTGGGGAAGCAGTGTAGGTAACCCTGATAAGCGCTGTTAAACCCCACTGATTTTCATGTGAAGACCTAAAGCGTGATCCTTTATCTGGGAGCAAGCTTCTAGGTTTGCCTGGCAATAGGGAGCTTGCTTCTGAGTAAAACTCCTCCTAGAATTAGTCGCGGATTCACCCTCGTTGGAAGCGAGCTGCACGAGTTGATTCAAAAGCCAAGAGCCACTGAGCTACCACCAGAGCTTAGCTCTCGAAAGTAATGCGTACCTTCGGAGCCAACCATTTTTTAAAAACTAAAACCTCAGTATTCAGGTTAAATTGCTGTGTCGGCACTTTGCGATAAACAAGTGGATTTTGGGTTGCAATTTGGGCACCCGGTCTCGAAAAGGTTCGCTATCACTGTTGTAGTCAGTTATTCAAGCAACTTATAAAAGGTAATGCAATCCAAAGGACAGGGTAGCTGCTCCACAGCCAGGGATGGCAAATTCATGGCCCAGCCAAGCTGCTTCCCAAGTAGCTTGCTGCACATAAGACTCTTGTCAATTTCCTTCTGCAATTTCACTCACTCTCCACTGTGGACATGTGCATCTTTGGATTAATGTGAGTGACTTCAGTCATTTGGGATGAAATTGACAAAGCTGATAAATAGACCTGGCTTGTGTCTGTGCCTTTATGTTGCATTGCAAAAACAATATGACAAACAGAGAAGAAATGGAGGAGCAGGGAGAGGAGAAAATGAATGAAGTGGGGGTTGGGTGACTACACTGGAACATGAAAAAGTGTCAGATGTTTGGTGGGGTGGAGGAATAAATACAATTTCAACATGATCACATGTTCAAGGGAAGCTGATGTGGAAATTATTTTTTTTTAAAAAAACTGTAGTAAAAATGTTTGGGAAAACAGCAGAGAAAAATGAAGGGAAAACTTTCCCAAAAGCAAACAGGGGGGTGGGGGAAATGTGGAATTAAAATTAAAAAAAACCTGTAACATTTGGTGGCAAGATATGTTGCAAACAATTCATGGGGGAAGGCCATAATGAGAAAAGTCCATTTTCAAAAAAAGTTATCAGTTAATAATTCATTTTGTTCAAGTATGAAATATTCCAAATTTTATACAGCCATTCTCATATATTTAATCATTCCAATAAGATATTATACATCAATAAGGCTATCTGAGGGTGATCTAGCTGAGATATCTCTCAGCCCATTGATTGCCAGGGTTATCTGACTGGCTAGATGAGTGTCCCGTACCTCCCTCAGTGTTTCATGTGCTTCCCTCCCAAAGCTGTGCACTTGGTGGAAAAGGATGACCATCCCAGTTAGGAGTGTACCATTCTTTTTCGATCCATATTCACACATAACTTAACTTATTCAAAATAAACCTTGTAGATTGTGTGTTTTTTTAAAAAAAACATAGTGAAGCCACTTACAGATTTTGATTTTCAATTCTCAAAAGTATATGCTGGGGAGAAAAGAAAACCCAAACCTTCTACATCTGATGGGAAATTTTGAAGTGCTTAAAAATATACCCTACTATTTCTTGTGTTTTGTGTCTAAACCCCACCCCCAGCCCCAATATTTGCTGAAGGATATTCCGTCTCATTTTTGTGGAAAAGCTTTGCTAGCAGTTATTCTAGAAAAATGCCCACAATCAGAGAGCTTCAACAATGCAGTCTTGATTTCTTTGTTTCTCATGCTATAAATGAATGGATTGAGCAAGGGAGGGACTATAGCATAAATTATTGCAGAAATAACGTTCAGGTCAGATGAAGTGTAACTCTGAGGCCTGAAATAGGCAAACATGCCAGTAAAGATAAGCAAAGAAACCACAGTGAGGTGCGGAAGGCAAGTGGAGATGGCCTTTTTCTGACCATGCACAGAAGGGATTTTGAGCACAGCTTCAAAAATCCGCACATAGCTGACAGTGATGTAGATGAAGCATCCTGATACAAGGAAAGAGCTGAATATCATCACACCAACTTCCACCAGATACAGGTCTGAACAGGAGAGTTTTAGCATCTGTGGTATTTCACAGAAGAACTGATCAATCATGTTGGAGCAAAAGGTGATACTAAAAGTTCCAGCAGTCTGTAACATACCATTAAGTGCGCCAGCAATCCATGCACTGGCTGCCATCTGAATACAGGCTCCTCTGTGCATAATTGTCTCATAGTGCAATGGATTGCAGATAGCAATATGACGATCATGTGCCATTACTGTTAGAATCGCAAAATCTGCTCCTATGAATTGGAAAAGACAGAAAACCTGAGCTACACACCCCAAATAAGAAATTGACCTGCTGTTCATGAGGGAATTGGCCATCGTTTTGGGTAATGTGACAGAAATTAAGCCAAGATCCTGAATGGCCAGATTCATGAGAAAGAAGTACATGGGTGTGTGCAGATGATGGTCCAGGGTTACGGCAAGGATGATGAGAAGGTTGCCAGTCACTGCAGTCAGATATACCGTGAGGAATATAAAAGAGTATACGATCTGTACTTTTCGGACGCTTGAAAATTCCAGGAGAAAGAATTCAGATGTGGAAGTAAGGTTGGGCATTTTTGCTTCCAATATTCATTTGCAGACTACCTGTACAGGTGAGCAGAGAAAGTGCTTTAGAGAACAATCCTCACCAGGTCTCCCCAGAATCCTACTGTGGTCTATTCAGTGGAGATTTCTTCTCTTTGCAGTTAACTAATATCAGTGAATGGTTCATCAGGATTCTTTCTTTGGCCATCTCAGCCTAGAGCCGTGGTGGCGAACCTTTGGCCCTCCAGATGTTATGGACTACAATTCCCATCAGCCCCTTCCAGCATGGTCAATTGGCCATCCTGGCAGGGGCTGATGGGAATTGTAGTCCATAACATCTGGAGTGCCAAAGGTTTGCCACCACTGGCCTACAGATTGGTGCTGTGTTTAATGAGCAAAGGATGGGATCTTTTAAACATGGGCAAACTGGATGGGAGCTCAGTGTCTCACTGGCATTCCTCAACATGAGAGATTGCGGAGACATTAGCTTCTACAGCTTCTATGCTCCAAAACCTGGCACTATACCAAATTTTATTCATATTTTGCTTGAGCGTGAATAGGAAAAGTCAGTGGAGAGTTTTCTGATTCTTACCCAGCTCCACAGGAAAATGCAGTGTTGCATAGACATCACACACAGTGATTAATTATATATACTCCCATCCTTGCAGTTCTGGCAAACTGGACAACAGAAATTGAAAACTTGTGTCCCTCCTCTCTGGAGTATTTGCAATACTGTACAGGGAAATAACGCAAGGACTCAGCTCTGAAAAGTCTGGTGGTAGTATTGTTAAAAGCCTCTCCCTTCCGCACACGCAGAATAATGCGTTTTCAAACCACTTTCACCACTGTTTGCAAGTGGATTTTGCCATTCCGCACAGCTTCAAAGAGCACTGAACGCAGTTTGAAAGGGCATTGTTCTGCATGTGCGAGTTGTTTACTATGCCTGACTGACATCTGTGAATGCTGCCTTCTCTTCTGTAACATTTTCAAATGATCAGTTTCCACTGAAATAAAAGCAGGTATCTTAAGCTGCCCAATGAAGTAGGTGTTTACTCCTGTCACCACCAGCCATCCTCATCTCATTTCTTATTAAATTATGCCCCTATCCAGTGGTGGGATTCAGCAGGTTCACACCACTTCGGCAAAACCAGTTGTTAAAATGGTGCTTGTAAACAACCAATAGTTAAATTATTTGAATCCCACCTCTGCCCCATCCCAGTGAATAATCTCTCTTTAACCCCTTTTGACAGCAGCAACTATCACCTTAGTGTCTACTCTGAAGTTTTGAATTTGTTCTCCACTTTTCTTTATGCTGCCCATTTTATTCTAAATAAATGTGTATGGTTGGAAACACCTTTGCCTCTTTCCATTTCTTGGAGACAAACTACCAACCTTGACTTAAACAGACATGGGTCTATCAGTGCAGGTGTGAATAGAGGAGGAACTGCACCTGGGGTGTGTGTTTGCCCTGCACCCCCGCCACACCGCCGCCCGCTCCCGCCATGCCCTGGAACACCTTGCCATGCCCCCGGAACACCCCGACATTTTCCCCCAGAATGGCCATGCCATGCCACGCACCAGCTAGACCCTGGACATAGTGCTCCACCTTGTCCCCTGTGTCCTATGCCACTGTATGCATGCATATGGGAGGTCTGGCACCATGGCACCAGGAACATTCTGATGCCAGTTCAATTTTTTCAAGAGGATTTAAATTGTATGGAACACTTCCAGATAACGTAGCAACAAACATGGTAAAAGACTGGAAGGAATCTCTTTGTAGCTTGCTGCAGTCAATTTATACTCACACACAAATTTCCCAATATCAAACATGACTGACTACCTTTGAGTCTGCTTTCTTCCCCAGCTCTTTTCATCTTACGCTCCCCATGTCAGTTTCTGCTGTAGTATCAAGTCACAGAATACTATTTGTTTTCATCTTTGATCTGGATTTGGACCAATGAATCAATCACAATAATAATGATCTGTGACAAAAGAGAGACCGTTAGGTATGATTGCTGTTTCTGCTGTTTAAATTCGTGTATCCATTTGCTCATGCCATTCCATAGAGGGTTTGTTGCCAGGTACTCCTAATCAAAAAGGAAGTAGGAATGAGGCAGAGCTTAATTTATGTTCTATTCCTGGCAATTGGCTCCCAAGAGTTTACCTCACTTAACTGCCAAGTGATGCTAAAGTCTTTTTTTCTGTGTTGCATTATTACTTCAGTTTTTTTTATAACTAGAGGAAATAGACCACTAGCAACACATGGCTGTGCATGAAGTAAGACCAAATGCATTTCAGGAAGAACTATGGCCCATTCTACACAGTCCAAGAAACATGGGTGTGGGATGCTAAATAACCTGGGTTGGGTTGGGGATGGGGAGTACTTCACAAGGATCCTGCCCCCCCAAACCAGTCTGTTCCATTTTATTTCTCCCAAACCAATTTTTAAAATTGCTAAACAAGTGATTATTTTGAAAAAAAAATTCCAAGTGGGAGCTGTACAGGTGCAGCCATTCATATTGTGGCACATCGGTATGGTTGTTGAGGTTTATTTCAGCCTGCCTGCATATCTATGCATGTACTGCTGGACAGTTTTGAAAAAGAGAATTGTCTCCTTGCAAAGCTGTGACAGCAACCTGGATTGTTTCTGTGACCTCCAATCGCTGCCTGCACAGAATGCATGTGAACGGGAAAACAGATTATGTTATTGTGACTGCATCTCATTATTCATTTGCTGTGCAGAAGGGGCCAATGTCTGTCATAGTATTACACTTTTTTCCATTTTCCCATCAAATCCCTAAAAGAAAGAGACCACAACACTTTTGAAGATAGGCTTACTTTTATTACATTTTTAACCTGAGGTATATATTAAAACACCCTTTAATTTAACACCCTATGTCAGGCCTTTAAGGGCGTTTCCCCACTTACTTTTGCTGCCCTTTGCTGCGCGCTACTCTCACCGCGCGGCATCTCTGGTGCACGCCCAGGCGTCCCCATGACCCTGCGCTCTGTGCAGTGTTACGCCCTTAACAGGGGTAAGGATTTTATTAAAGGGATTCTCCACCAGCTGCTAAAAATATAACAGCACACAAGTAGCAAAGGGGAATGAGCTCTCACGTTGGCAGCGAGAGGGGCCAAGAGGGGATCTTTTTAGACTGTATCTACGGGGAAGGAATTCTAGCAATGAATATTCCACAGAGAAGCAAGAGTCCAAATTGAATTTAAATGTTTATATAAATTTGTTTAAAAATACACACACACAGTGAGGCATAAGAGCACATACATTCAAGTTCCTAAGATATAAAAAAGGTTTTAAATGATAGATTGGATTATAGAAATGGAGGGGGGTTTTCAGGGAAATACTTTACCTAAGTTCAGCTGAAGAAGATCTTGTAGAAGGCAAGGATTCAAATGACCAGCATCTGAATCCAGGCAAAGGACGATATCGTGTCTCAAACTGACCAGACCAAGGAAGGTACAGGCTAGTAAGAGCACATGTGTTGGGGTGAACTGACCTCTTATACTCTTTTGCCCAGGAAGAGGCGGAACTAGTGAGTTTTAAGTTTCCTTTTTTCTAAATTCTCTGGAATTTCCCATGCTGGGCTTTGGGGGTGCTGAGGTCGTTAGTCAGCTCTTCTATTGTTCTACACCTTGGGACAATGGGAGTCAATTGGTCCTAGATTATATCAGGAAGCGCAGACTGGCTTTAGGCAAAGTAACTCTTACAGTCTCTGCCTTCAGTATTCAGATTTGAATGAGGCTTCATTGATTCAGGATGAGGTAAGTGGTTTTAGGACAGTCATGACAAAAGGGAAGGAAATGCAAAGAAGCAACCCTTTGTTGCTAACTTGGTTTCCAGAAGAGATAGGAAGTGCAGTACTTGATAGCAAGTTGGCTTTCCATATTCTTTGTCTTTAACAGTATCTTTGCAAGGTGTGGTAATCAAGATCATGCCCAAAAACAAAATGAGACCTCCAGGTTATGCAGAAGTAACTCATCCACTTGATTAGATTTTGTAAAGCAGACTTTTTGCCTGTGGCCTGCTTTCAGCTTGGACACTCTGCTAACACCCATACAAACAAGGAAACTGGCATGTTGCAGCATATAGCATAAGAAACAATATGAGAAATATGAAATCCAATATTTCCTAAGCCAGGATATACAGGGCAGGGTTACAGCAGTGTCATCAAAAAGCGCCATTTACAAGAGCGCCAAGGATGCCGCATGCTGAGGGGGCGCGATAGCAGCAGCTTCAGGGCGGCTGCGCTGTCGCCGCCCCTGTAATGGGGAGTGCAGGGGGAACCCCGCGCTACTTGAGGAGAGTGGTGCGGGGCTTAAAGTAAGTGGGGAAAGGCCCAGAGTTTCACCAGTAGATAGGCTGATAACACTTGCCTTTATATTTTCACCACATCTTTTTCTTCTTGGCAGACACACTCAGCCTGTGCAGAGACATGTTCAATAAACACCCTTGAGCTGCATTCAGCATATGAATAATGCGGCATACTGAAAGTGCCATAATAGGTATGCAAAATGGTCAGTCCTCAGTGCATGGATGTGCCTCTCATTATAAAGTGATGTCTCTTGAAAGGGTCAGACAGATAACGTAAATCAACTGCAGGACACTGCTTTGTTCTCTCTCATAGCAAAACAATATGATTCATAAAGTTGGGAAGAATGAGAGACTGGGACTGAGACAGATACACCTAACAGTGGCCAGATTTATTATTAATCTGTGGAAACAAACCTGATTCCCTAAATTTAGAAAACCCAATCATAATGTACTACAGATCTTCTAAATCAGAGCCGCAGAGGTGGAGGGCTCTAAATATTATGACATTCAGGGCAAAGGATCCATGGATTTTAATGTGCCTATACTTGTTAGGTTTCTCACAACTTTGCCCCAACATAGCATCTGAAAATAGGAAACCAAACATTTAAACATACTAAAAACATTACATTTCCATGAAATTGCATGTGGATTTTTTCCCAATACATATACTAGGTTTTGATTAGTACTGTCATGTGGGACTGCAAAATGGCTAACCCAAATAAATATAGTCTAACATTTTTGAATATGCTAGAAGGGGTTGCAGTGGATTGCAGATCGCCGCATACCGATTATGTGCCACTATCTGTGTCACAAATGGTAGCACTACAGGGCACGTCTTTTTGCCAGGACAAGAAGCCTTACAAGGAGGGCAGAAGTCCCACTGGTGCTGTGATTAAGAAGGGTCTTTCTGAAACCTTCCCCTCCTCACTACAGCTATTTATTTTATTTATTTATTTATTATATTTGTATACCGCCCTCCCCGAAGGCTCAGGGCGGTTTCCAACAACATAAAAATTTAAAACATCATAAATATAAGTTAATTAAAATACATAAAATATTAAACTAGAGATGGCTTCAACTATTCTATTCTATTCCCCCTTTTATGAACCCACGGGAGGCCAGATGTTTACTTATTATTGCGGTTGATATCATCCCGACTGGCCAAACGCCTGGCGGAACAGGTCCGTTTTACAGGCCCTGCGGAAACTTTGTAAATCCCGCAGGGCCCTGATCTCACCTGGAAGCCTGTTCCACCAGGTAGGGGCCAGAGCCGTAAAAGCCCTGGCCCTTGTAGAGGCCAGCCGGATCGCCTTGGGGCCAGGGATCACCAGTAGGTCCGCCTCCGATGAACGGAGGGGCCTAGAAGGGTGATATAGGGAGAGACGGTCCCTTAGATATGCAGGGCCAAGGCCGCGAATGGCTTTAAAGGTCAAAACCAAAACTTTAAACATGACCCGGTACTCGATCGGCAGCCAGTGCAGTTGGCATGTTGTTGGGATGGATTCCATTCCTTGTCAAATTGCCAACACTTACCCCCACATTTGCAACCCTCACAGGAGGCTGCTGAGGAAAATAAAAAAAATGTTTCCCTTCAACTGCACGTGCTCAAGTACTTCAAAAAATCAAACAAATCTTTCTTGCGCATTATATCTGAAGCATCAATAAAATAAAATAATTCACTGGACATGAAGATTCAACCTCATTTTTGAGGAAAAACATGGCTAAGCAACTGCTTTAGAAAAGTGCTCACAATAAGAGAGCTTCAACAAATTAGATGCACCCGAATAACCGGGGGCAGCCATTGCTGCCGGGGTGAGCAACGGAGCAAAATAAGGGGCATGCATGGCTTAGCGGCATGCTGCAGAACCGGGTGCAATGATTGGCTCCCAGCCGTAAAGGCGGGAGGAGCCGGGGTATATAAGGATGCCTCTCCCAGTCCGCCCCCTTCCCGGCGGTGAGACCCAGCAAGGCGTGGCCCACCCTCCCTCCCTATGGTTTTAGGGGTTGGGTGGTTGTGGTTCTTACTGTCGCAGTCCTGGCGGGTTTGCAATGGGTGTCGCACATCTGGGGAGAAAACGAGCCTTCCGGCTGGGTCTCCCAGGCTTGTGCCCTGTGGAAGGGCCGGGGGGTGGGGCGGGCAGGCCGGCAGGTCGGGCCGCTGCCCAACACCCCAGGGAGTGGGGTTGGGTCGGGCCGATAGGCGGCCAAGGGCTTAGCCGGTGCCCGACACCCCAGCAAGCACGGGAGGAGGGCGGGCCGTTAGGCGGCCTCGGGCTTAGCCAGTGCCCGCCTCCTCAGCAGGGGCGGGAAGGGTGAAGCCGGAGTGTTATCTCTGGGGCTTCCCTTCCCGTCAGTCCCAATGGAGATTGGGATGTGATGTGCGACCCATTTGCCGCCCAGCTCTTATGTACATAGTTCATGTTTAATTATGTTATTGAATAATTAATAAACTGGGCTGCGGCCCATTCCTTTCCAGCCTGTCGTTGTTGTGTGATTATTGAGCGAAGTAAGGTCTCACCATCTGCAGCAATGCAATCTTAATTTCTTTGTTTCTCATGCTGTAAATGAATGGATTGACCATGTGGACTGATATACATTTCATCTCTTGTCCTCCCCTCTTTTAAATAAAATACAGTGAATTGTAAGTTAAGCAATTGTATTAAAGGGACATCAGTTAACACTGTGCTACTGTGACATCAAGTGAGAAACATAGATGATTTGCTATTGCCTTCTGCTGCACAGCCTACATTGATGATTTCCCTTCCAAGTACTCACCCAGCTAAGCTTCTGAGTTCTTGACAAGACTGGGCTTTGTCTTCCCTCCCAGATATATGTGTCTCCATGCCAAATTCCCACCACATTTGTTTGTTTTGAGAGAGGTCATTGTGTTTCAGAATCCCAGGGACCCACGAACTTGAAACACATTTCGTCATGAGGCAGCATGTGTCTTTTGTATACATTCACCTCTCCTTTTTCACACAAGAGTAACTTCTACCAATAAGATTCATTAACAAAGGATGCCCTTTTTTGTGTTGACAGTGAAAGTCAGAATTATCTGTGAGAGACAACATGAGGCTAACACTAGAAATTGTGGTGCATCTTTACTTCCTGTAAATTTCTATGATTTCTGTTCTTGGGATTTGACGGAGGACTCTGTGTATGTGTGTGTGTGTGTTTGCCCCTTCTCCATTTTATCCGCTCAACAACCATACAAGGTAGGTTAAGCTGAAAAAAGTGATTGTCCAAAGATCATATAGTGTTTTTGATGGCACATTAGGGATTTATACCCAGGCGTTCAAGTTCCTAGCCTGTAATCTTAGCCATGGCATGAAAATGGAAAATAGATTACATATTTTAGCAGGTCCACCTAGAACCTCTCAATACCAGGTAGGATTTGACCTGCATGAAAAATAACAGGTTCAGATCAACATATAATTTCCTATTTTATTTTCTTGTAAAATTGCACATGAACTTTTCTCAATACATGGACTTGGTTTTGTTTAGTTCTATCTTGGTGGACTGCAAAAAAGCAAGCCAAGGGAAATATGGACTAACTTTTTTGAATGTGCTAGGAAGGTGAGATAACTAGTGCTAGATTGGACCTATGACTTATCTTTGCTAGGACAAGAAGCCTTTGAAAAAAGGAAAACCTCAATGGCAACAAAGGTGAGAAGCGTGTTTCTGAAGTCTCCCTCCTCATCACTACAGTTACATATTGGAACTGAGCAAGTTCTTTGTGAAAGTCCCAACATTCAATATTACAAATGCAACATTCATAGAAGTTTGCTGAGCAGAAGGGAAATCAAAACCCTTCTATGTCTGACAGCAGCTTCCAAAGTGTTTCACAAAATTCGGCTGTTAGGATGCACTCCTCCTGTTCACTCAGCTTCAGCATTCAACAAAAGGGCTGTGGCCCATTTCAATCCAGAGCGTGTCCTGTGTTTATTCACTAGGGTAGCATCTGCACATCTGGCTGCAAATGACAGCACTTGAATCAACAATTGCGACAGGGGGCAGAGCATGCAGTGTACTCCGTGTAGGAGCGGGAGTGGCTCTGGGTGACTGAGCGGCTGAACCTTACCACCTGGCAATGACATGCATGATGTATGGGGCGAAGGGTGGAGCATGCTCCCTATATAATAGGCAGCATGTGGTGTCCTCAGCCTCTTTTTGGCACCTTTGGCGAATTGACCCACCCTTCCTCCCTTTATGGGACAGGGTCGTGAGATGTTCGGCTACCCCTTGTCACAGCCCTGGTGGCTTGGGCAGAGGAGCGCATCCTTGTGGGGAGGCTGAAATTGTAAGATGAACCTCCCCGTGGTTCAAGGCCCCAGAATGGGGCTTGGAATGGGTCAGGCTCAGGGAGCATGCCGGGTAGGCCTCTGCATTGGAGCCCGACAAACCACCAGTTAGGGGCCACAAAGGGGGTGAGCACCTGGCAGCCCAGGATGTGGAGGATCCCCAATTAAGATTAGGGTTGGTGCTGGGGAAGCTGTGATGCTGTCCAGCTGTTAGGATGCGCTCCTCCTGTTCGCCTCAGCTTCAGCAATCAATAAAAGGGCTGCGGCCCATTTCAATCCAGAAGGTGTCCTGTGTTTATTCACTAGGGTAGCATCTGCACATCTGACCACAATCTTTCTTCTGAACTGTACCTGAAGCACAAAACCAAATAAAAGAGTTCCCCAAACAAGATGATTCAACCCCATTCTGGCAGGAAAGCTTTGTGAGCAATCATTTTAGAAAAATGTCTCCAGTCAGTGAGCTTCAGCAACACAGTTTTGATTTCTTTGTTTCTCGTGCTATAAATGAATGGATTGAGCAAAGGAGGGACAACTGCATAAATTATTGCAGAAAGAACATTAAGGTCAGCTGAAGAGTATCTGCGAGGTCTCACATAGGCAAAGATGCCACTAAATATAAGCAAACACACCACAGTGAGATGGGGAAGGCAAGTGGAGATGGCCTTTTTCTGGCCAGGCACAGAAGGAATTCCAAGCACTGCTCGAAAAATCTGCACATAGCTGACAATGATGCAGATGAAGCATCCTAATGCAAAGAAAGAGGTCAGTAGAGTCAGTCCAACTTCCACGAGATACATGTCAGAACAGGCAAGTATTAACATCTGTGGGACTTCACAGAAGAACTGATCGACTATGTTGGAACAGAAGGTGATTGCAAAAATTCCTCCGCTGTGTAACACACCATTGATTATACCAGCAATCCATGCACTGACCGCCATCTGAATGCAGGCTCCTCTGTGCATAATTGTCTTAGGCCGTTTCCACACGGCCCGTTTATGGCGCCCTGGGGACGGGAAAAACGCCGTCCCCAGGGAGCCATTCGCACAGGCGGTGCTGCTGCAATGCAGCAGCGCCGACCTGGCTTCGCTCCCCCTCCCCCAGGGCGGCGTCAGGCCGCCCTAAAAAACAACCCTTTAAAGGGGTGTTTTTGCCCCAACAGCGTGTTCCCGGCGGCGCGGTGCGAACGGCACCACCGGGAACACGCTGTTTCCCTTCCCTTTCCCACTCACCTTGTCCCCGTCATCGGCCTGCTGGCCTCCGAAGCCCCTCCCTCACTGTCCTCCGACCCCTGGAGGTCGGAGGGCAGCATGGGCGGGGCTTCAGAGGCCAGCAGGCTGATGACGGGGACAAGGTGAGTGGGAAATGGAAGGGGGCAGAGGCGGCTCCATGCAGAGCCGCCTGTCGTCCGCCGGCCTCTCCTGAGGCCGCTCGCATGCTTGCGTGCGAACGGCCTCCGCCCCCACGCTGGCAGAATTCTTGCTGGCGTGGGGGCGTCTGGGGGGCCGTGCGGAAACGGCCATATATTGCAATGGATTGCAGATAGCAATACGACAATCACGTGCCATGATTGTCAAGATGGCAAAATCAGAGCCCCCAAAGAAAAAGAGGAAGAGAACTTGAGCTACACACCCCAAATAAGAAATTGATCTGCTGTTTATGTAAGCATTTACCATTGTTTTGGGTAACAGGGCAGAAACAGTGCCAAGATCCAGGACGGCCAGGTTCATGAGAAAGAACCTCACCTCTACATGGTAATTTCTGCTCCTTGAATTTTCAGACATCCGAGAAGTACAGATCTTTCACTTCTTTGTATACCTCACAGTATACTTGACTGCAGTGACTGGCAACCTTCTCATCATTCTTGCTGAGATTTCTTTCTTCTCCAGCACTTTTCTTCTTAGTTTCCCTGACTCAGATACTGCTGCAGAGCCAATGCCATGTCATTGGGTATTATTAATTTTGGATAGGGATTTGGACCAATGAATAAATAACATCAATTATGATCGGTGACAAACAAGAGTTCAGTTTCTGCCTCAGCTATTTAAATTCATATATCCATTTGCTCATGGCATTCCTTAGAGAACTTGCTATTCCACTAATTTCTGTCACCTTGTGAGCTAAAACACTGTGGGAATGAGGTAGAACTTAATTTATGTTCTGTTCTTAGCAACTGAGTCCCAAGAGTTCACCTCACCATACTCCAAAGTGATGAAGTCTTTTTTCTTCTTCTGTATTATCACTTCCATTTTTTGTAACTAGCCTAAATAGGTAATTAATGCATCATGGCTGTGCATGAAGGAAGACCAAATACATCTAAGCATGATCTACGGCTGTCATGGTATTGCAGTCCTTCCACTTTGGTAGTTTACATCCAAATGAAAGGTACCGCAGCATTTTTGAGGTTACATGGATTAAACCTTGACGTTGAAGTATGTGTGTCTGTATTTATATATGTAAATACATGCAAACATAAACATATAGGCATATTCCACATAAGCCTAAAACAGTGGTGTGAAAAAGTTGTGAAAATGGTGTAAACCCTTTTACGGCATTTTAAACTCTTTTACACCATTTTCACATCACTGTTTTTGGCCCATGTGGCATCCGCCATACCCAAACACACACACACACACACACAGTCACACACACCTATAGTACATGGGTGTATACAAGTGATGATCCAAAGTTACAGCAACAATGATGAAAAGGTTGCCAGTCACTGCAGTCAAATATACTGTAAGGAACACAAAGAAATATATTATCTCATTTCCAGAAGGAATGGGACATTTATAGTTTTTCTTCATCGCAGCCCTGGAGGGGCAGTCTGGGCAGAGGACCGCATCGTTGTTGGGGGAGGTCGTGCTTGCATGCTGGACCACCCCGTCATTGGGGGCCTCCATAAGAGGCTGGGAAGGGGAGGGCTTGAGGAGCATGCCTTCGGAGGCCTCTGTGGGTGAGCCCAATACCTCAGATGACGGGCCATGGGAAACAGGTCGGATGCCTCGTGACCCAGAAAAAGTACCCCCAAATAGGGGAAGCTGGGCTCAGCCTGGGTGGCTGTCTGGCTGCGAACATGCACTCCTCTTGCTCGCCCAGCTTCAGTTGTTAAGAATGGTTTAATAAAAAGGGCTGCGGCCCTATTTCAATCCAAGCCGTGTCCATGGATTACTTGAGTAGCCTCTGCACATCCGGCCGCAAATAAGGAAAGGTGTTTCTCAAGTCTCTCTCCTCCTCATTTGCAGTTACCTGTTACATAAGAACATAAGAACAAGCCAGCTGGATCAGACCAGAGTCCATCTAGTCCAGCACTCTGCTACTCGCAGTGGCCCACCAGGTGCCTTTGGGAGCTCACATGCAGGAGGTGAAAGCAGCTGCCTTCTGCTGCTATTGCTTCCAAGCACTTGGTCTGATAAGGCATTTGCAATCTCAGATCAAGGAGGATCAAGTTTGGTAGCCATAGATCGACTTTTCCTCCATAAATCTGTCCAAGCCCTTTTTAAAGCTATCCAGGTTAGTGGCCATCACCACCTCCTGTGGCAGCATATTCCAAACACCAATCACACGTTGAGTGAAGAAATGTTTCCTTTTATTAGTCCTAATTCTTTCCCCCAGCATTTTCAATGTATGCCCCCTGGTTCTAGTATTGTGAGAAAGAGAGAAAAATTTCTCTCTGTCAACATTTTCTACCCCATGCATAATTTTATAGACTTCAATCATATCCCCTCTCAGACGTCTCCTCTCCAAACTAAAGAGTCCCAAACGCTGCAACCTCTCCTCATAAGGAAGGTGCTCCAATCTTTCAATCATCCTCGCTGCACTTCTCTGCACTTTTTCTATCTCTTCAATATCCTTTTTGAGATGTGGTGACCAGAACTGAACACAGTACTCCAAGTGCGGTCGCACCACTGCTTTATATAAGAGCATGACAATCTTTGCAGTTTTATTATCAATTCCTTTCCTAATTATCCCCAGCATAGAGTTTGCCTTTTTCACAGCTGCCATGCACTGAGTTGAGGAGGATAAAATGTCTGAAGAGAAGGTTGGGTGACTACACAAGGATGTGGCTTAAAATGAATTAAAAACAACAACAGCAACAACATTGCAGTTGTGCCTGGCCCCAGGAATGTACGATTGACCTCCACTAGAGCCAGGTTATTTCACGCTGGTGGAACTCTATGTCAGCTCAAACCAGGGCCCTGTGGGATCTTAAATAGTTGTGCAAAATCTGAAAGACAGAGATGTATCACCAGGCTTTTGATTGAGACCAATTGTGTACCCCAAAAGTCCTCTGTAGCCTGCTTATTAGACATTCTGTTTCTCTACATAACCCTCCCTCCCCATTGAATTAACCCATGATTGGACAATTCTGAATGTAACGTCTTGTCAAAGCTGTGCCAGGTAGCTTTTAGAGGTAGCTTTTCTGACATCTTGAATTTCAAATGAGATTAGTATTTTTGCAATCTATGGCCCCTTCCACATATGCAAAATAATGCGTTTTTAAAACACTTTCACAACTGTTTGCAAGTGAATTTTGCTATTCCACACAGCTTCCAAGAGCACTGAAAGCACTTTGAAAGTGCATTATTTTGCATGTGCAGAATGAGCCTATGTGTTTTATGTATTAGACATCTAGTTTTAATGAGGCTTGTACATTACCCTGAGGCCAACTTCAGCCAGGGAAGGTGGAAAACAAATTGCATAAATAAATAAAATATATAAAACTGCTTGGGAAAACAATGGAAGAAAAATGGAGAAATAAACTTTCCAGAACCAAAAAAAAATGTGGAACTCGAAGGAGGAGAAAGTACCATTTAATGGGAAGATTAGTTGTAAATGATTCATGCAAAATATTCTGTTTTCTTTCCTGTGTACTATACCTGAGAGGCAAACAAAAATTCTCTGCAGAAGGATATTAAGTCTCATTTTTTAGGAAAAGATTTGCAGGCAATTATTTTAGAATGCTGCCCAAATCAAAGAGCTTCAACAATGCAGTCTTGATTTCTTTGTTTCTCATGCTATAAATGAATGGATTGAGCAAGGGAGGGACTATAGCATAAATAACTGCAGAAAGAACATTCAGGTCAGATGAAATGTAACTCTGAGGCCTCAAATAGGCAAAGATGCCAGTAAAGGTAAGCAAAGAGACCACAGTGACATGGGGAAGGCAAGTGGAGATGGCCTTTTTCTGACCATGCACAGAAGGGATTTTGAGCACTGCTTCAAAAATCCGCACATAGCTGACAATGATGAAGATGAAGCATCCTAATATAAAGAAAGAGGTCAGTATAGTCAGTCCAACTTCAACGAGATACATGTCCGAACAGGCAAGTATTAACATCTGTGGGACTTCACAGAAGAACTGATTGATTATGTTGGAACAGAAGATGATAGCAAAAGTTCCTCCGCTGTGTAACACACCATTGATTAGACCAGCAATCCATGCACTGACCGCCATCTGAATGCAGGCTCCTCTATGCATAATTGTCTTATATTGCAATGGATTGCAGATAGCAATACGACGATCATGTGCCATTATTGTCAAGATGGCAAAATCTGAGCCCCCAAAGAAAAAGAGGAAGAGAACTTGAGCTACACATCCTAAATAAGAAATTGACCTGCTGTTTAGGTAAGCATTTGCCATTGTTTTGGGTAACAGGGCAGAAACAGTGCCAAGATCCAGGACGGCCAGGTTCATGAGAAAGAAGTACATGGGGGTGTGGAGATGATGATCCAGGGCTACAGCAAGGATGATCAGAAGGTTGCCAGTCACTGCAGTCAAGTATACCATGAGGAATACAAAGAAGTATAAGATCTGTACTTCTCGGATGTCTGAAAATTCAAGGAGCAGAAATTCCCATGTAGAGGTGAGGTTTGGCATTTTGCTTCCAATATCGATTTGCATGTTACCTGTAGGGCTAAGGAGAGGAAGTATTTCAGAGAACAATACACACAGGTCTCCTCAGAATCCTACTCTGGTCTCTTCAATAGGGGTTTCTTCTGACTGCACAGATAATCAATATCAGTGAATATTTTACCACAATTCCTTGTTCAACCATCTGAGTCTAGCAGCAACTGTTGTCTTGAATGAGCAAAGGATAGGGTCGTTTGCATATGGGAAAATTGGATGATTGATCCAGCATCTCACTGGTTGTCCCTTATCCTACACTCGATCTGTATGTGAGTTTGCCCAAACATAAGTTATTGATTGGACCTCCCCTACACCCACACCCACATACACACATACATGGTAATACGTTATTTGGATCCGCTTCTCCGTAGACTCCTGTATGCCTGCTTAACTGGACAAAGTAAATGGGGTGTGAGATTCCCCTCCCCCTTGAGTATTTGTTTTCTGCTTGTAGACAGTTAAAAATTGAAAATACTGTACATGGAAACAATGTTCCAACACATTTATATATAGCCGTGAAAAGCATCTGGGGTAGTTTTCTTAAGGGCCTGCATTAAATGTGTCTGAATTGCTTTATCTGGCTGATGTCTGTGAATGCTGCCTTCCCTTCTAGAGTTTTCAAATTATCAAATTCACCTAAAATGAAAGTGGGTATCCTGAACTGCCCAGAGAAGCAGGACTTAAGTTCCGTCACCATCAACCACCCAAGTTTAGTTTAGTTCCGTCAAAATCAACCACCAAAGCCCTGTGTCTTTTTAATATAAACTTAATCTGGTTCCTCACCTCCATATAGATTCTCAGGCACCCCTTGTTAGCGGGAACTCAAACTGGATTTTTCCCAGCTCCATATTAAAATTTCAATGGTCTATAGGGTTAATGATTTTTAAAGGGCTGTTTCACCCAGCCGTTCATTCTCAGACAACCTTGGAAACCAAGGGCAGACTCCATCATCCCCAAAGACCATCTCTCACACACAATCTTCCAAGAATCTCATTTCCTTCTAAGTAGACATGAAAAAAGAATATTTTGTATTATTATTTCTTTTCCCCTTTTTGACAGCAAAACCACATCTTTAGGAAATATTCTGCTTATCACCTATTAAATTCTGGATATGGTATTTCTCTCTGCTGTTCTTCAGGCTGCCCAATTTATTCTAATAAACCTGAAGAAGCCCTTTGCTTCTTCAAATGGACATGGGTCTCTGAGTATATATAAGAAGTCTGGCACCAGGGCAACGGGAACAGTTTCTGTGACACTCTGATGTTGATTTATTTTTTCCCCAAGAAAAGGATATTGTAAAACATTGTAAAAGGCTGGAAGGAAACTCTTTGGTGCAATCACTATAGACTCATTTTGCTGCAATCACTCTAGACTCATATGCTAATTTCTCAATATCAAATATGACCACATACCTTAGAATCCTCTTTCTTCTCCAGCACTTTCCTTCTTAGTTTTCCTGACTCAGTTACTGCTGCAGAGGCAATGCCGTGTCATTGGGTATCATTAATTTCTGATAGGGATTTGGACCAATGAATAAATAACATCAATTATGATCGGTGACAAACAAGAGCTCAGTTTCTGCCTCAGCTATTTAAATTCATATATCCATTTGCTCATGGCATTCCTTAGAGAACTTGCTATTCCACTAATTTCTGTCACCTTGTGAGCTAAAAACACTGTGGGAATGAGGTAGAACTTAATTTATGTTCTGTTCTTAGCAACTGAGTCCCAAGAGTTCACCTCACCTTACTCCAAAGTGATGAAGTCTTTTTTCCTCTTCTGTATTATCACTTCCATTTTTTGTAACTAGCCTAAATAGGTAATTAATGGATCATGGCTGTGCATGAAGGAAGACCAGACATTTAAGCATGATCTACAGCTGTCATGGTACTGCAGTCCTTCCACTTTGGTACTTTACATACAAAAGAAAGGTACCTCAGCATTTCTGAGGTTGGGCTTACATTGATTAAATCTTGAAGTATGTGTATATGTGTGTATTTATATATATAAATACATGCAAACATAAACATATAGGCATATTCCACATAAGCCTAAAACAGTGGTGTGAAAAAGGTGTGAAAATGGTGTAAACCCTTTTACGGCATTTTCACATCGCTTTCTTTGGCCCATGTGGCATCCGCCATACCCACACACACAAACACACACACACACACACACACACACACACACACACACACACACACACACACACACACACACACACAGAGTCACACACACACACACACCTATAGTACACGGGTGTATGCAAGCGATGATCCAAAGTTACAGCAACAATGATGAAAAGGTTGCCAGTCACTGCAGTCAAATATACTGTGAGGAACACAAAGAAATGTATTATCTCATTTCCTTAAGGAATGGGGCATTTATAGTTTTTCTTCGTCGCAGCCCTGGAGGGGCAGTTTGGGCAGAGGACCGCATCGTTGTTGGGGGAGGCCGTGCTTGCATGCTGGACCACCCTGCCATTGGGGGCCTCCATAAGAGGCTGGGAAGGGGAGGGCTTGAGGAGCATGCCTTCAGAGGCCTCTGTGGGTGAGCCCAATACCTCGTGACCCAGAAAAAGTACCCCCTAATAGGGGAAGCTGGGATCAGCCTGGGTGGCTGTCTGGCTGCGAACATGCGCTCCTCTTGCTCGCCCAGCTTCAGTTGTTAAGAATGGTTTAATAAAAAGGGCTGCGGCCCTATTTCAATCCAAGCCGTGTCCATGGATTACTTGAGTAGCCTCTGCACATCTGGCCGCAAATTAGGAAAGGTGTTTCTCAAGTCTCTCTCCTCCTCATTTGCAGTTACCTGTTACATGAGAACATAAGAACAAGCCAGCTGGATCAGACCAGAGTCCATCTAGTCCAGCACTCTGCTACTCGCAGTGGCCCACCAGGTGCCTTTGGGAGCTCACATGCAGAATGTGAAAGCAATGACCTTCTGCTGCTGTTGCTCCTGAGCACCTGGTCTGCTAAGGCATTTGCAATCTCAGATCAAAGAGGATCAAGATTGGTAGCCATAGATTGACTTCTCCATAAATCTGTCCAAGCCCTTTTTAAAGCTATCCAGGTTAGTGGCCATCACCACCTCCTGTGGCAGCATATTCCAAACACCAATCACACGTTGCGTGAAAAAATGTTTCCTTTTATTAGTTTTAATTCTTCCCCTCAGCATTTCAATGTATGCCCCCTGGTTTTAGTATTGTGAGAAAGAGAGAGAAATATCTCTCTATCAACATTTTCTACCCCATGCATAATTTTATAGACTTCAATCATATCCCCTCCTCTCAGACATCTCTCCAAACTAAAGAGTCCCAAACACTGAAACCTCTCCTCATAAGGAAGGTGCTCCAGTCCCTCAATCATCCTTGTTGCCCTTCTCTGCACTTTTTCTATCTCCTCAATATCCTTTTTGAGATGCGGAGACCAGAACTGGACACAGTACTCCAAGCGCGGTCGCACTACTGCTTTATATAAGGGCATGACAATCTTTGCAATTTTATTATCAATTCCTTTCCTACTTATCCCCAGCATAGAGTTTGCCTTTTTCACAGATGCCATGCACTGAGTTAAGGAGGATAAAATGTCTGAAGAGAAGGTTGGTTGACTACACAAGGATGTGGCTTAAAAATGGATTAAAAACAACAAAAGCAAACAACATTGCAGTTGTGCCTGGCCCCAGGAATGTACAATTGACCTAGACTAGAGCCAGGTTATTTCGCACTGGTGGAACTCTGTGTCAGCTGAAACCAGGGCCCTGTGGGATCTTAAATAGTTGTGCAAAATCTGAAAGACAGAGATGTATCACCAGGCTTTTGATTGAGACCAATTGTGTACCCCAAAGTCCTCTGCAAGCCTGCTTATTAGACATCCTGTTTCACTACATAAACCTTCCTCCCCATTGAATTAACCCATGATTGGACAATTCTGAATGAAACCTCTTGTCAAAGCTGTGCCAGGTAGCTTTTAGAGGTAGCTTTTCTGACATCTTGAATTTCAAATGAGATTAGTATTTTTGCAATCTATGTGTTTTATGTATTAGACATGTTGTTTTAATGATGCTTGTACATTACCCTGAGGCCAACTTTAGCCAGGGAAGGTGGAAAACAAACTGAATTAATAAATTAAATAAATAAATAAAACTGCTTGGGAAAACAATGGAAGAAAAATGGAGAAATAAACTTTCCAGAACCAAAAAAAAATGTGGAACTCGAAGGAGGAGAAAGTACCATTTAATGGGAAGATTAGTTGTAAATGATTCATGCAAAATATTCTGTTTTCTTTCCTGTGTACTATACCTGAGAGGCAAACAAAAATTCTCTGCAGAAGGATATTAAGTCTCATTTCTGAGGAAAAGATTTGTGGGCAATTATTTTAGAATACTGCCCAAATCAAAGAGCTTCAACAATGCAGTCTTGATTTCTTTGTTTCTCATGCTATAAATGAATGGATTGAGCAAGGGAGGGATTATAGCATAAATTATGGCAGAAAGAACATTCAGGTCAGATGAAATGTAACTCTGAGGCCTCAAATAGGCAAAGATGCCAGTAAAGGTAAGCAAAGAGACCACAGTGAGATGGGGAAGGCAAGTGGAGATGGCCTTTTTCTGACCATGCACAGAAGGGATTTTGAGCACTGCTTCAAAAATCCGCACATAGCTGACAATGATGAAGATGAAGCATCCTAATACAAAGAATAAAGTCAATATCATCAAACCAACTTCCACCAGATACAGATCTGTACAGGAGAGTTTTAGCATCTGTGGTATTTCACAGAAGAACTGATCAATCATGTTGGAGCAAAAAGTGATAGCAAAAGTTCCGCCAGTCTGTAACATACCATCAAATATACCAGCAATCCATGCACTGGCTGCCATCTGAATACACGCTCCTCTGTGCATAATTATTTCATATTGCAATGGATTGCAGATAGCCACATACCGATCATGTGCCATCACTGTTAGAATTGCAAAATCTGCTCCTATAAATTGGAAAAGGAAGAAAACTTGAGCTACACACCCCAAATAAGAAATTGACCTTCTGTTCATGAGGGAATTGGCCATCGTTTTGGGTAATGTGACAGAAATTAAGCCAATATCCAGAATGGCCAAGTTCATGAGAAAGAAATACATGGGGGTGTGGAGATGATGATCCAGGGCTACAGCAAGAATGATGAGAAGGTTGCCAGTCACTGCAGTCAGGTATACTATGAGGAATATAAAGGAGTATAAGATCTGTACTTCTCGGATGTCTGAAAATTGCAGGAGCAGAAATTCAGATGTGGAGGTGAAGTTGGGCATTTTGCTTCCAAGATTCATTTGCAAACTACCTGCAGAGTTGAGCAGAGAAAGTGATTTAGAGAACAATTCTCACCAGGTCTTCCCAGAATCCTACTGTGATCTATTCAATTGAGATTTTTTTCTCTTGGCAGTTAACTGATATCAATGAATAGCTCGTCAGGATTCCTTGTTTGGTCGTCTCAGCATAGAGATTGGTGCTGTGTTGAATGGGCAAAGGATGGGCAAACTGGATGGGTAAACATGGGCAAATTGGATGGGTGCTTAGTTTCTCACTATCATTCCCCAACATGAGAGTTTGCTCCAATATAAACTTCTGCAGTATCCATGCTCAAAGACTGGAACTATACCAAATCTCACTCATATTTTGCTTGGCCATGCATAGATTTGGTCAGTGGAGAGTATTCTGATTCCTTACCAAGCTCCACAGGAAAATGCTGTTGTTGCATAGACATCTCCCCACACATACACACTGGGGATTAATTACATATACTCCTATCCTTGGAGTTCTGGCAAGCTGGCAAGAGTAAATGGAGACATCTATCTCTCCTGTCTGGGATATGAACAATTTTGTACATGGAAATAATACAGGGTACCAAGAACGTGTTCACGCTCTATTAAACTGAGTGGCAATATCTGAAAATTTCAAAATTTATAGGCACCTAGCCAAATAGTAAAGCAACAAAATTGTATTCCATAAACAGAACCTATATATAGGTCAAAATTGTGCCACCAAGTTATGTAAAATACCTTAACTTCAGCAATGGATATATGTACAAAGTTTTTAAGAAATGTTCAGTTCATAGTGATATATATAGTCTTTACCACACTCTAATCCATGCAATACTCTAAGAAACACAAATAAATCTTATCTATTCAGTTGTTCTACAGCACAATGATCTTTTCAGCACAATGGACAAATTAATCTTATCGGCACAATTGTTTTTCAGCACAATAATCTTCCTAGCACAGTAAATAGTTCTTATCTGCACAGTTGTTTTTCAGCACAAACCACAAATTATTCTTATCAGCACAATGTTTTTTAGCAGTGTTTTGGAAATAATACACCAACTCAGCTCTGAAATTCTTGCGGTAGAATTGTGAAAAACCTCTCTTGGATGTTTGTGAGTTGCTTCTCTATACCTGTCTGACATCTGTGAATGCTGCCTTCTCCTCTAAGAGTTTTCAAATGATCACTTTCATCGGAAATAGAAGCAGGTATCCTAAATCACCCAAAGAAGAAAGAGTTTAATTCTTTCATTCCTTACTAATGTTAAATTATGCCCCTATCACAAGGAATAATCTCCCTTTAATCCCTTTTGAAAGCCAGAACTATCCCCTTAAGGTCTTCTCTGCTATTTCTGCTGTTAATTTTTAAATTTGTTCTCCACTTTTCTTTATGTCGCCCATTTTTTTCTAGAATTTGTATGGTTGGAAAGCCCTCTGCCTCTTTCCATTTCTGGGAGACAAACTACCAACCTTGACTTAAACAGGCATGGGTCTATCAGTACAGGGGTGAATCAAGGAGGAACTGCACCTGGGGTGTGTGTTTGCCCTGCGCCCCCGCCATGCCGCCGCCTGCTCCCGCCATGCCCTGGAACACCCCGCCATGCCCCCGGAACACCCCGATATTTCCCCCCAGAATGGCCACACCATGCCATGCACCAGCTAGACCCTGGACATAGTGCTCCCCCTTTCCCCCTGGGTCCTTCGCCACTGTATGCATGCATAGGAGAGGTCTGGCACCATGGCACCAGGAACATTCTGATGCCAGTTCAATTTTTTCAAGAGGATTTAAATTGTATGGAACACTTCCAGATAACGTAGCAAAAAAATGGTAAAAGACTGGAAGGAATCTCTTTGTAGCTTGCTGCAGTCATTGTATACTCACAGACAAATTTCCCAATATCAAACATGACTCGCTACCTTTGAGTCTCCTTTCTTCCCCAGATCTTTTCATCTTAAGCTCCCCATGTCAGTTTCTGCTGTAGTATCAAGTCACAGAATACTATTTTTTTCATCTTTGATCTGGATTTGGACCAATGAATCAGTCACTGTAATAATGATCTGTGACAAAAGAGAGATGGTTGGGTTTGATTGCTGTTTCTGCTGTTTAAATTCATGTATCCATTTGCTCATGCCATTCCGTAGAGGGTTTGTTGCCAGGTACTCCTAATCAAAAAGGAAGTAGGAATGAGGCAGAGGTTAATTTATGTTGTATTCCTGGCAATTGGCTCCCAAGAGTTTACCTCGCTTAACTGCCAAGTGATGCTAAAGTCTTTTTCCTATGTTTCATTACTTCCATTTCCAGTGGAAATAGACCAGTAGCAACACATGGCTGTGCATGAAGTTAGAACAAATGCATCTCAGAAAGAACTATGGCCCCTTCAGCACAAGTCAAGATATGTGGGAGTGGGATGCTCACTGCTCCAGAGCTCACCATGGGCCCTGCCCTTTGTCGCAATTATGGCCCAGTTGATTCTGGGGCCATTATTAAGGGTCAACAGTGGAGAATAACTTTTTTAACAGCCACTAAAGAGATCTTCAAGAGGATGAAAAAAGAAATGATCAAAAAATGAGCAATCAGCTTAAATAAAGGTTATTTTTGAATATGACATCAAGTCCTTTAAAACTTCAATTAGATGTTCTTTTAAAAATAACCAAAGATAGGGCAAAACTGTAAAATATAGGTGATTGGAACAGACATAATGGTGGAGGGTGAAATTCCATGAGAAATTCAGAAATAACGTTAAATGTATAGAAAGAATATTAAATGTAATCTTAAATGTTAGGATAATGTTAGGAATACAGATGGTGTTTCTGCACCTCACCCACTTGCAATACAGACTGGCTCACTGACGCAGCTAGTGGCCAGTTGTGGGTGTCTTGATAAGGCAGATCAGGAGATGAAGGAAAAACCACCCAAAATTCCCCTTTTCCGTCTCTAGATGCACACACACACACAGAGTTCAATAAAGCTCTTGCAGAGGTTTCAAAGCCAATTTCCTACATCTGTTTCCCGACTGCCAGAACAGGTATTGCCCGCATGTATTCTCCACCAAATCTGTTACCCAGCTTTCACAGGTTGTGAACTTATTTTTAAGGAATCTCCACCAGCTGCTAAGAGTGTAACAGCGCACAACTATTTTAAGTAACAACGGGGAAAATAACTTGGCTTAGCAATGCGAGAGACAGGCTGGGTAGGGATCTTGTAAAGACTTTGTATACCAGAAATGGCTTGAAACGTATCTGCAGAGAATTCACAAAAGACCAAATTGCAGTTTAAATATTTTTATATAAATTTTGGTTGCAAACAATCACACAGTAAGAAGTCAAGGCACATACACACAGTTCCTAGGATATAAACAGGGAGGAGAAGATAGGTGGGAGGATAGCGCAGGGAGTTGGGGAAGCAGGGACTATACGTTACCTAAATTCAGCTGAAGCAGATCTTGTAGAAGGCAGGGATTCCTATGCCAGCATGGAGAGTGGGGGCCAGCAGCAGCTGGAGCCAGCTGCAGCTGAAGCCAGCCTGGAGGGCTTGAGCCAGCATTGAGAGCCAGCATTTAAGAACTTGAACCAGCAGCAGGAGCTGGCTAACTAGCCAGCTAGCGCTAGAGTAAAGAACCAGCATTAAGAACGCGGAACTTTGGGTGCACTGTATTTTTATACCCTTTTGCTCAGGTAGGGGCGGGAACAAGTGAGTTTTCCCCCCTAAATTCACTGGAACTTCCCATGGTGGACTTGCTGGCTTGAGCTCTATCTAAAGCTCTTCTATTGTTCTAAACCCCAGGACAATGGGAGTCAATTGCTCTTAGATTATATCAGTGATACCATGAATGGTTTATGCAGAGATACTTCTTACAGTCTCTGCCTTCAGTATTCAGATTTGGATGAGGCTTGATTGATTCAGGATGGGATCTGGTTGTTAGGGAGATCATATCTAGAGGTTGGGGAAATGCAAGGAAGCAACCATTTGTTGCAGAGCCATTTACCAAGGAGGTTTTCAGTGTCTATTGTGTCAAAGTAGTTCAGTGAGGTGTGGTAATCAAGATCCTGTCCATAGTTAATGGGGCTTCCAGATAATTGCCTGGAGTAACTCACAAATCTAATCAAACAGACCGTTTTGCCTTAGGCTTGCTCTCAGTTTGGACACTCTGCTATCCACCCATTCAAACAAGGAAACTGGCATGTTGCAGCATATAGCATAAGAAACTATATGAAATCCAATATTTCATAAGGCAGGGGATGAAGGCCAGGGTTATGCTACGTTCCCTTATCTCTTTTTTCTGGTGCACCTTTTCAGATGCCAGATGAGCACATCTCCCCCTTCCTCCTCCTCAGGAAAAAGGGGGAAAAACTATATCTGCTTATCTTTATTTCTGGTGCAGTTTTTCAGATGCCAGATGAGGATTATTCCCATTCCTCCTCCTCAGGACAGACCCTTCATGACTGTTAGTCTTAAGTGTGTGGATCATTTAATCACAAATATTTCTTTTGTAAAGAAAGGTTCCCCTTTTTGAACATGGAATAACTTAGCTCAGTATGATTTCTTTACAAAGCTATATCTTTTTGTTTAATTTGAAACAACAACTATTTCCTTCCTAAGTCAATGGACAAACGATGTAGACTTTTATGATTTTTTTGCACAGAAAGGATGGATGACCTATTTGAACAGAACAATATTTTTGACAATGGGAGTAAGAAGTTCCTGTGTGAGAGAAAATAGAGCTGGCACTCCAAATAATGGTATATCTAACACCAAGTGGGTACAGACACCATAGAAATGCAGCGGTGAAGGGCTGCACTGCTGCTGTGAATGCAGTAAGTAATTTTTTCCACTCCAAAGGGCAGAAACATATTCCTTCCGCCTTGAAGGTTTTTCGGGCCAAAGTCTTGCAGTAATTCCTCTATGGGGTTCCGATATGGATAGTCACCTGGCGCAATGTGGTAGAAAAGGTACAGTCAACGTTTCTTTATAAAATATTCAGAGTCCCGCATTGTGTTCCATATGCGGGGCTATGCTTAGAAGGGGGCATGCTCCTACTAGTCACCAGGGCATGGCTACTCACTTTCAAATTCTGGATAAGGCTATGCTTGGATTCTTAGACACTTAGAATCTGGCAGCCTACTGCATAGGGCCTTAGCCGAGGTCCAGAACTCAGAATGGTGGAATAAAATCAATGGTAAACTCACCTTACTAGGTTTCTCACTTGAGGAGATGGTGATGAAGGACCCCCAACAAATATATAGCCTAATTAAAACTAGACTATTTGACCAGGAGTATCAATACTTAATCAGCCATGCAACAACAACGTGCTCCCATTGCACTTTGGTATTAATCTGGATACAGGCAAGATGGCCAACTACCGATCACAAATCCTAGATCCCAAACAACGCTGGATATTGACCCGTGCCAGATGTAATGGTTTTCCCCTGCCCTTTTGCAAGGCCGAAGCTGCCTCTATCGCATAGAGCCCTTTCTATCTCTATCGCATATGCCCTTTTTGTCCCACTATGGTGGAAACTTTGGAACACATTTTATGTCATTGCCCTAAATATAACCCACAGAGGTTTTTGTTTTATAATCCAATTAACTGTTAAATTTTTAATTCACATTATCTTTTTTATAAATGAATTGTGAAGCTGGTATGTATAAGTGTTCATAGACAGCAAGTATAACTTTTTTCAAATTCAGTAATGGTGTTTATTCGCACCTCAATATGCTATGCCAATAAAGGTGTATTGTATTAAAATAATGGCATATCCCATCTCTTTCTCTTGTAAATTTCTGATTTCTATCACGGGTGTCTGACACAGAATTGAATGTGCGTGCGCACATGCACGCACACACACACCCCAAACACAAATTTAAGTTGAAGTGTTTATGTGTTTATGATAGCACAATCGTCATTGGAACCTGGACCTTTCCAGATCTTAGACGAAATTCTTGGCCATTACATGACAATGGGAAATGGACAATCATATCTGACTGAAATACATCACCTCATGAATATTAAATACATCACCTCATGATATTAAATATTAAATACATCACCTCATGAATATTAAGTAGTATTTGATCCACATGAAATATAACAGGAACAGATCACTATGGTTTAAATTCCTATTTTATTTTCCCATGAAATTGCATGTGGACTTTTTCCCAATACATATACTAAGTTTTGATTAGTACTATCATGTGGGACTGCAAAATGGCTAACCCAAATAAATATAGTCTAACATTTTTGAATATGCTAGAAGGGGTTGCAATGGATTGCAGATAGCCACATACCGATTATGTGCCACTATCTGTAGCACTACAGTGCACTTCTTTTTGCCAGGACAAGAAGCCTTACAAGGAGGGCAGAAGTCCCATTGGTGCTGTGATTAAGAAGGGTCTTTCTGAAATCTTCCCCTCCTCACTACAGCTATGTTGTTGGGATGGATTCCATTCCTTGTCAAATTGCCAACACTCACCCCCACATTTGCAACCCTCACAGGAGGATGCTGAGGAAAATAAAAAAAGTTTCCCTTCAACTGCACGTGCTCAAGTACATCAAAAAATCAAACAAATCTTTCTTGCGCATTACATCTGAAGCATGAATAAAATAAAATAATTCATTGGACATGAAGATTCAACCTCATTTTTGAGGAAAAACATTGCTAAGCAACTGCTTTAGAAAAGCGCCTACAATAAGAGAGCTTCAGCAATGCAATCTTAATTTCTTTGTTTCTCATGCTGTAAATGAATGGATTGAGCAAGGGAGGAAGTACAGCATACATTATTGCAGAAAGAACATTCAGGTCAGATGAAGTGTAACTGTGAGGCCTCCCGTAAGAAAAAATGGCAGTAAACATAAACAAAGAGACCACAGTGAGGTGGGGAAGGCAAGTGGAGATGGCCTTTTTCTGACCATGCACAGAAGGGATTTTGAGCACCACTGAAAAAATCTGCACATAGGTGACAATGATGAATATGAAGTATCCTATTCCAAGAAATAAGCTAAATAAAATCAAACCAACTTCCACTAGATACCGGTCTGAACATGAAAGTTTTAGAATCTGTGGGACTTCACAGAAGAACTGATCGATCATGTTGGAGCAGAAGGTGATAGAAAAAGTCCCTCCAGTGTGTAACACACCATTAAGTATACCAGCAATCCATGCACTGACCACCATCTGAATGCAGGCTCCTCTGTGCATAATTGTCTCATATTGCAATGGATTGCAGATAGCCACATACCGATCATGCGCCATTATTGTCAAGATGAAAACATCTGACTCTAGAAATAGGAAGAGGAAGAAAACTTGAGCTACACATCCTGAATAAGAAATTGACCTGCTGTTCATGAGAGAGTTGGCCATGGCTTTGGGTACCATGACAGAAACTGAGCCAAGGTCCAGAACAGCCAAGCTCATGAGAAAGAAATACATGGGGGTGCGCAGATGACGATCCAGGGCTACAGTAAGGATGATCAAAAGATTGCCAGTCACTGCCGTCAAGTATACAGTGAGGAATGCAAAGAAATATAAGATCTGTGTTTCTCGGATGTCTGAAAATTCTAGAAGCAGAAATTCAGATGGGGATGTAAGGTTGGGTATTTTGTTTCCAATATCCATTAGCAAGTTACCTGTAGGATCGGTAGAGAAAAGATGTTAGAGGACAATCCTTAGCAGGTCCACCTAAAATCCTACTCTGCTGTACTCAGTACAGAATTTTTCTGGTTCCACAGTTAAGAAATGTCAGTGAATAATTAACCAAGATACCTTGTTTGAGTATCTTCACCATGTAGTAAATGTTGTGTTGAATGAGCAAAGGGTGGGATTGCCAGCACAGGGGTCCACTGTATGGGTGATCTAGTATCTCACTGGTTGTCTGCACGAGTCAGATTGCCCAGACATAACGTTTTACACCTTCCATACCTAAAGAATCTGGAAATGTGATCTGGAATAATTCCAGAACTCCCAGAAAGACTCTTATCCTGCTTTTGCTCACATATAAATTTGCAGTGGGGGGGCTTTCTTATCTCTTTGCCAACTCCACAAGTAAAGGTTATTGCTGCATTGACAACTCATCCGCCTGCCAACACATTAACATGGCCATGAGTTATTTGGAAGCCTCCACCCATTAATCCTTCCCTGTCAGACTGGAGAAGCAAAATGGGGCACTAGGATTCTTACATTTTCGACTATTTGTTCTGTTCATAAGGAGTTAAGATTTGCAAACTGTATATGAAACTACTTCACCAACACAAGACTGGAAAGCTTTGGGGCAGTGTTGCTACTGGCCTGTCTTGGACATGCGTAAATTTCTTTACTCAACCAGGCTGATGTCTGTGAATGTTGTCTTTCCTTTTTAGAATTTCCAAATGATCAGTTTCAACCCACAGAATTTCTGAGATTGGGCTTACATTGATTAAATTACATTGATTTGAAGTTGAAGCGCGCGCGTGTGTGTTTATATATGTAAATACATATATAAACATATAGGCGTATTCCTATACAGCGGGGTGAAAAACAGCGGGGTGAAAAAAGTGTGAAAACGATGTAAATCCTTTTACAGCATTTTAAACTCTTTTACACCGTTTTTACACACACACACACACACACACACACACACACACACACACACACACACACACACACACCCCTATAGTACATGGGTGCATGCAAGTGATAATCCAAAGTTACAGCAAGAATGATGAAAATGTTGCGAGTCACTGCGGTCAAATATACTGTGAAAAACACAAAGAAACATATTATCTGTACTTCTCTAATGTCTGAAAATTCCAGGAGCAAAAATTCAGATGTGTAGATAAGGCTGTCCATTTTGCTTTCAATATCCATTTGAAGACTTTCGGTAGGGCTGTGAAGAGAAAGTATTTCAGAGAAGAATCCTCAGAGGGACTTCTCCAAATCCTACTCTGGTTTATTTAATAGGCATTTCTTCTGGCTGCAAAATGAACTCACATCTGGTTCTCGAGTGCTCGCTTGAAAGCGTTAACTAACATTCCCTCTTCAAATTCCGTAAGACTAATGTTATTAAATGACCAGGTTTGCCCATACATTCATGTGGGAACCAGGAGCACCCTCTGTCTTTCCCAAACACCATCTATCACCCACTCTGTACAAAGAACATCATACCACGTAAACCCCAACGCTTTTAAATATACAGGAAAGACATATTGTGTATTCTCCCTTTCGCCCATTTTGACAGCAACAACCACTCAATGTTTACTCAACTGCTTCAGCTATGAAGTTTTGAATTTGTTCTTTCTTCTGTCCATTTTATTCTAAATAAATGTGTATGGTTTGAAAGTCCTTTGCCTCTTTCCATTTCTTGGGAACAAACTACCAACCTTGACCTAAACAGACATGGCTCTATGAGTGCATATGAGAGGTCTGGCACCATGGCACCAGGAACACTCTGATGCCAATTTAATTTTTTTCTAGAGGGTTCAGGAACAATGGAATAATGGAACACTTCCAGATAATATAGTAACAGATGGTACAAGACTCTGAGGAATCTCTTTGGAACTTTGCTGCAATCATTCTACATTTAACACACTAATTTTGCAGTATCAAACATGACTGAATACCTTGGAGTCCTCTTCCTTCTCCAGCCCTTTTGACCTCAGGTTTCCTGTGTCAGTTTTTGCTGCAGTATCATCATCAAATATTATTTCTTCATTCATGATGTGGATTTGGACCAATGAATCAATAATGCTGATTGTGATCTGTGAGAAAAGGCAGGTCTGGTTTGATTTCTGCTTCAGCTCTCATGAATCCATTTGCTCATGTCATGTAGTAGAGGTTTTGCTACCATGTGCACTGCTAATTTCTGTCAAATTATCATCAAAAAGGCTATGGGAGTGAGACAGAAATTTATTTTAGCAACCATTTCCCAAGAGTTCCCCACACTTAAGTGGCAAGAACTGCTGAAGTCTTTTTCCCTTGCTGTATTATTACTGACATTTTTTGTAATTAGCCTAAATAGGTAATTATCACAGCATGGCTGTGCATGAAGTAAGATCAAATACATCCCAGCAAGATCTATGTCAATGGTGGCATTGCAGTTCTTCCAATTTATCAGTACATGCCCCCCCCCCCCCCAAAGAAAGATCCCATCAGTGGTTTGAGGATAGTCTAATATTTGTTACTTTTTTATAGTGGAAGTTGATGATAGATAGATAGATAGATAGATAGATAGATAGATAGATAGATAGATAGATAGATAGATAGATAGATAGATAGATAGATAGATAGATAGATAGATAGATAGATAGATAGATAGATAGATAGATAGATAGATAGATAGATAGATAGATAGATAGATAGATAGATAGATAGATAGATAGATAGATAGATAGATAGATAGATAGATAGATAGATAGATTGTTTACTAAGATGAAAAGGTTCTAGAGACAGGCATGTTTGCATTGTGCCAAATAAGTACCACTGAGACAGCAACTATCACCTAACAGTGTTTTCAGCTTTTTACACTCAAGTCAGCTTAAAAGAAATGCATATTGCATGGGGTTCATTTGTGAGTCTATGTGTACAATCTGTGTACAGCATTCAAGTGTGTACCTTTCAAGTAGCAGCTGTACGGCAGCTTCAGGAAACAGCTTTTAAGACAATGAAGAAGCAGAGATGGTTTGCCATTGCCTTCTTCTATGCAGCCTTCCTTCATGGTCTTCCAAGTGCTTACCCAGCTTAGCTTCTGAGATCTGATAAGCTTGAGGCAACTCGCCACCCTCCACCCCAGGTAAATTTGTACCCCAAGTCAAATCCTTAATATATCTAGCAATAAATATGTCCCAGCTTTTTTGTTTGTTTCTTGTGCAAGAGGTCATTTGTGCAGATTCACCACACCCTTGGCAAAGCTATGTATATTTGTTTCATTTGAAACAACAACTATTTCCCACCCAAGATATTGGACCATTGCTGTAGACTTTCATGACTTTTAGCACAGAACAGAAATGATTACCTGTTTGAGTTCAACACTAGTTCTGACAATGAGGATCAGAAGTAGCTGTGAGAGAGAACACGGAGGCATCACTAAGATGGTGGTATACCTTGTCTCTTCCTCCTGTAAATTTCTATGGGTTTTTTTCTTGGCGTTTGACAGAGGACTGTGCATATATCGATATTTAAGTTAGAGATATTTGGTGAGAAAATCTATGTTTCACCACCAATAGTAAAGCATTATTTGCTTTGTATTACATTGTTTAATACATTTCTATCCTGCCTGTGATCCAGGAGCTCAGGCTATGTACACTGTTTTTTCTTTCTCCACTTTATCTTCTCAGTCATCCTGTGAGGTTGGTTAAGCGGAGAAAGAATGACTGGCCAAAAATCATCTAGTGTGCTTCATGGCAGAACAGGGATTTGAACCCAGGCCTCCAAGATCCTAGTTTGAATTCCTACCAATTACATGACAACGAAAAACAGGATAACACAAGGTAGGATTTGATCAGGACAAAATACAATAGGTCCAGATAAATGCATTTTAACTTCCTACTTTAATTTCCTATGAAATTGCAGGTGGACAGTGGCAGGGGCCAAGGGGGCAGATGGGTGCATCGTGCACCGGGCTGTTACCTAGCTTAACATGGGTTGAACTATATTTAGAGTAGCAATGGGGAAATTACTCAGCTTGGCAATGGGAGAGGTATGCTAGGAGGGGATATTTTAGACTATGTATATGGGGAAGGATGGCATGGTGCGTTCCGCAGAGTAACACAAGGAGTCCAAATCAAGTTTAAAATATTTATATAAATTTGGTTTCAAAAGCATACATACAGCAAGGTATGAAGGCACATACACACAAGTTCCTAATGATATAAAAAGGTGAGAAAAATAGTTTGGGAGGATAGAGAGGGAATTGGGAGGCAGCAGGGTGATACATTACCTAACGATCTTAAGGCAGCAGACGAAGTAGTAGAAGGCAGGGATTCTACGCCAGCACAGAAACCCAGTAGAAGAACAAATCCGTGTCTCACACTAGTGAGACCAAGGGAGGTTCAGGTTAGCAATGAGCAATGAGTTTCAGGTGAGCAAGACTTTTATAAGGTGGATTGCTATTTTGGCGGGAAAAGAGACCCTTAGCATTAGGTTTCATTTCCTGCATCTGTGCTGGGTTTGCGGGGCTGAGCTAATCAATCAGCTCATCTATTGTGCTAAGTCCTGGGACAAGAGGGCTAATTGTTTTTAGATTAAATCTGGAAGCGCTAAAAGGCTTTATGCAAACTAGCTCTGTAGAGCTGTGCTCAGGTTATTCAGGTTTGGCTGAGACATCAGATTAGGGAGAGGACTGATTGATTTAGGCAAGTTGTATCAATAGGTGGAGGAAATGCAAGGCAGCAACCATTTGTTGCTAAAACGTTATCTAAAAGAAACCGTGAACTGCAGCATCAGATACCAAGGTGTTTCCAGGACCTCTTCTCTTACAATATTTTAGCAAGGTGTGGTAATCAAGATCATGCCCACAGCTTAAATGAGACCTCCTAATCCTTTGGCCTGCTTCCAGTGGACACTTTTCAACCTACACTTTAGAGAAAAATGACAGTTGGCTTCTACCAATGTCGTTTAGCAGAAAAATAATATGAGGCTTATATTTCATAAAGCGGGGTGTGAAGGGCAGGGCTAACAGGACGCACGCCTGGGGGTGCAAAATTGCCCCCTGGCCCTTCCCCCCCTCTTTCCTTACATGAGATCTCTCGGGCAGAAGCTCCCCCATGGTGCCCCTCACGCGACACAATAATACACAACCACCAGTTCTTTTCATTACCTTACTTTCCACGCCCTTTTATCACTTTTTGAAGGCTGCATAAAAGTGGTTTTAGCCATATAAAGCTCGTGGGGAAAATCTGCCCAAGGAATTCAGAGTTCTGCGGGAGACCTTGGGGCTCACAAGGTCTCCTGGGAAGTATAGTTCGTCAGGCAGTTTTTTCCTGAACTGCGGCTGCTTTTTTCAGCCTCAAAAAGTACTAGAAATAGAAAAAGAAAGTAGGTAAGTGTGGGAAGGGGGGCGTGTGTGTGCATGTGCATGTGTGCGTTCCATGGGGGGTGCCACAGGGGGCAGGGGGGCAGAAAAAACACACTGCACACCAGGCACAGTTTGGCCCAGCTATGCCTCTGCAGGTGGATTTGTGATTTTTCCCAAAATATGCATTGGATCCCATCTAATGATATCTTGGAGGACTGCAAAATAGCAAACTTAGGGAAATATGGACTAATGGTTCTGATTGAGGTAGAAAAAGTGAAATAACTGTCTGTGTCATAAATGGTATTATTAGTATGGACCTACAACTTCTTTATGCCAGCACAAGAAGCCTTCCAAGAGAATCAGAAGCTTCAATGGCAACACAAATAAGGAAAGGTGTTTCTCAAGTCTCTCTCCTCCTCCCTTGCAGTTACCTGTTCAGGATGGGTAACATTTCTTGTGAAAGCCCAAAAACTTGGCATCTTATTTTCAACCCTCACAGGTGCATTCTGGGGGAACAGGAAACTAAATTTTTTACCTCTGACAGCAACTTTGGAAGTACTTCAAAAATTCAACCAAGGCCTTTTCTGCATCCAACAAAACAAATGAATGCTGTGAATTACCACGAACCATGATTGCTGCTAGGGGTGGGAAAGGGTAGAGTCTGATTCCGGCTCAGTGAGGGCGGAAACAAGGAGGTGTCCAATATTGTTTGGGGTGGATGAAGACGAGTCAAAAACCTGCTGGCCACGTCAGAGGAGAAAAGGAAACCCAAGCCTTTAAAGGCCAAGCCTTTCTTTGTGCCAGCCATGTGCTTGGGCTGGCCGACGATTTTCACACCCACCTCTCCCTATTTTGCAAAGGTTGTTAATGCATTCTAACATCATAGACATTGATGGTTTTCACGCATGGGTATTGATCTGGAAGGGCCAAAGGGGGGAGCTAGGGAGCAACCCCTCCCCTGGGAATGGCAGACAATGGCAAGAAGCATCCGATCTGCCAAGCAGGGCATCTGGGGAGCACCTCTTGCCAGGAGCGTCCACCCAGCAGAGCCCCATGGTGGAGCGAAGCTGCAGTATGTGGCATCCACCCACTGGAGCTTCACTGTGATGCTGACACAATCAGATTAAGACCCATGCTGCGCCTCATGCTTCTGTTTGTGATTAATAAATATGGCTATGGCCGATTGATTTACCCCAGCCAAAAGGAGTGCAGTGTCACTTGTGGATAGGGCTTTCGCCCCAACAAAGCTCCACCCTCAGATGGCAACAACAAGCCTTTATTGGCATACAAAACAATACAAAATTTCCAAGCAAAACAAGATTTAAAAACACAGTTAAAATTACTAATTTACAGTATAAAATTTGCAACAGTTTCACTAAAGAGCACATCAGAGCTGTTCAGGAGGTTGGGTATCTTATAACACTCTTGCCACTAAGAACATTGCAAGAAAATGGAATTCATGTATTTCATGCGTATATTATCGTATTTAGGGCAACTGTAATCAGATCACAGGAACAAACCCTTTTAGAATGTTCCATATTCTTAAATCTTCCCTCCAGAAGAGCTGATGGCAACACATTACATCTTGCAGTAGCCAATCTCTCCTCTGGGTGGGATTACCGGTAATCAGCAGACGAAGATATGCTGCCATAATTCCACACTCGCATGGGATTAATAATGTAGTTGGGGAACAGGTTGTCTTGGCTGCAAGAGTCAAATTATGAAACTCAAGATCCAAGAGCCTATTCTTAACTAGTCTGAAGGCTTCCACCTTTGTGAGCATAAGGAGTGATTCCAAAGGGAAACCAATAGCTTCAACCTTTCTAAAGATCAAAGTATACCATTATGAAATAAAGTGATCTGATAACAGGGAGGAAATATAACTATTGGATCCCACTGGAAAATGTATATGCAGTCAATATTTTATGGCCCTTATCCATGCCAAGGTTTTTTAAGTTGTTTGGCCCATCTCTATGCACAACACAGCATAAGATTAAAAGAAAATGCTAAATACTAACAAATAAAAACTGCAAAGGGTGGGAGAAATTTAAAACTTATCTTTAAAAGGTGGAGGAACACAACAAACAGCGACAACCCGGCATGCCAAAAATACAACCTAAACCTTTTCTGCATCCATCACTTCCCACAGATTTTCCCAATGGGCATACCTTGTTACTTCTGTGAAATCATTCTGTACACTTTCATTTCCCCCATCATTCCCTTGTCTCTTCAGTTACATTTATCCCACATGCTACTTATGAAAATGTATTATTCCTAATGGTGATGAGATGTTATCTGTGATGCATTACAGCATCCTCACCTAATTGCTCCTGCTTCTTTGTATCTGTGCCTGAACATTAATATCACAGCTTCTATGAGAAACTGACAAAGTTTGTCTAATTGCATCTTGGTTCTTATCTCTATCGCAACATGACATAACTAGTTTGATATGAAAGGAGGGGGAAAAAACCCAAACCCCTTATGAAAATGGATGATGGGGGAAGGGGGAGGATAAAATGCCTGAAGAGAAGGTTGGGTGACACCACAAGGATGTGGCTTTAAAATGGATTTAAAACAGCAACAACAACATTGTTGTTGTCCCTGGCCCCAGGAATGTACAATTGGCCTCGACTAGAGCCAGGTTATTTCCTGCCCTGGCTGCTGCTGGTGGGACTCAGCTGAAACCAGGGTCCTGTGGGATCAGCTGAAACCAGGGCCCTGTGGGATCTTAAATAGTTCTGCAAAATCTGGAAGACAGAGATGTATCACCAGGCTTTTGATTGAGAACAATTGTGTGCCCCAAAGTCCTCTGTCAGCCTACATATTAGACACCCTGTTTCGCTACATAAACCTTCCTCTCCATTGAATGAACCCATGCTTGGACAGTTCTGAATGAAACCATGTCAAAGCTGAGCCAGGTAGCTTTTAGAGGTAGCTTTTCTGACATCTTGAGTTTTAAATGAGATTAGTATTTTAGCAATCTATGTGTTTCATGTATTATTGGTTTTAATGATGCTTGTACATTACCCTGAGGCCAACTTCACCTAGGGAAGGTGGGATACAAATTAAATAAATCAAATAAATAAATAAAACTGTTTGGGAAAACAATGGAAGAAAAGTGAAGAAATAAACTTTCCAGAACCAAACAGAGGGGGAAAAAACGTGTGGAACTTGAAGGGGGAGAATGTACCATTTAATGGCAAGATTGGTTGTAAATAATTCATGCAAAATATCCTGTTTTCTTTCCTGTGTACTATACCTGAGAGGCAAAAAAAAATTCTCTGCAGAAGGATATTAAGTCTCATTTATGAGGAAAAGATTTGCTGGCAATTATTTTAGAATATTGCACAAATCAAAGAGCTTCAACAATGCAGTTTTGATTTCTTTGTTTCTCATGCTATAAATGAATGGATTGAGCAAAGGGGGCACTACAGCATAAATTATTGCAAAAAGAACATTAAGGTCTGACGAAGAGTAACTGTGAGGCCTCAAATAGGAAAAGATTCCACTAAACATAAGCAAAGACACCACAGTGAGGTGGGGAAGGCAAGTGGAGATGGCCTTTTTCTGACCATGCACAGAAGGGATTTTGAGCACTGCTACAAAAATCTGCACGTAGCTGACAATGATGAAGATGAAGCATCCTAGTCCAATGAAACAGGCAAACAAAAGGATACCAACTTCTACTAGATACATGTCTGAACAGGCAAGTTTTAGAATCTGTGGTATTTCACAGAAGAACTGATCAATCATGTTGGAGCAAAAGGTGATAGCAAAAGTTCCGCCAGTCTGTAACATACCATCAAGTATACCAGCAATCCATGCACTGGCTGCCATTTGAATACAGGATCCTCTGTGCATAATAATTTCATATTGCAATGGATTGCAGATAGCCACATACCGATCATGTGCCATCAATGTAAGAATTGCAAAATCTGCTCCAAGAAATAGGAAAAGGAAGAAAATTTGAGCTACACACCCCAAATAAGAAACTGACCTACTGTTCATGAGGGAATTGGCCATAGTTTTGGGTAATGTGACAGAAATTAAGCCAATATCCAGAATGGCTAAGTTCATGAGAAAGAAGTACATGGGGGTGTGGAGATGATGATCCAGGGCTACAGCAAGAATGATGAGAAGGTTGCCAGTCACTGCAGTCAGATATACTATGAGGAATATAAAGGAGTATAAGATCTGTACTTCTCGGATGTCTGAAAATTCTAGGAGCAGAAATTCAGATGTGGAGGTGAAGTTGGGCATTTTGCTTCCAAGATTCATTTGCAAACTACCTGCAGAGTTGAGCAGAACAGAAGAAGCAAGCCTTTATTGGCATAGACAACAGTACAACAGTAATAAAAAACGGATTAAAAAGCATATACAATACAGGTCGAAGGAAATCTGCTGGCATTTAGTAATTTCCAGGAGAAAGTCTGCCACTATGATACAAAGAGAAGTATCAGGGTTGTCCAACAAGTAGTGTAATCTAATTAAATCGGGGAGATGGGGTAAATGTAAAGGAGTAAGATTCACATACTTGGATCTGATTTCCTTGAATCTGAGACAGTGAAGTAATTGGTGGGCCAGAGATTCAACTGAGCCATTGTTACATGAGCACAATCTTTTAGCCTTTTCTTGCTTATTAAATCTGCCATGTAACAAGGCAGAAGGCATAACATTAAACCTGGCGAGCATTATGGCTCTCCTTTGAACAGGGTTTATTAAGCAGTACAGGTAGTGTGCCAAGTGGCCCCGTTCAAATAGGAGAGAAAAATACAGGGGGGAGTACGTTTTCTTGGCTGCGGTGATTAGGGTAGAGAACTCTCTATCCCATAGTTGACCTTTTCATTTTAATTAACCTTTTAATGAGCAGATAAAGTGATTTAGAGAACAATTCTCACCAGGTCTTCCCAGAATCCTACTGCGATCTATTCAATTGAGATTTTTTGTCTTTGCAGTTAACTGATATCAATGAATAGTTCATCAGGATTCCTTGTTTGGTTGTCTTAGCATAGAGATTGGTGCTGTGTTGAATGGGTAAAGGATGGGCAAACTGGATGGGTGCTCAGTTTCTCACTGGCATTCCCCAACATGAGAGTTTGCTCCGATATAAACTTCTGCAGCATCCGTGCTCAAAGACTGGAACTATACCAAATCTCACTCATATTTTGCTTGGCCATGCATAGAAAAAGTCAGTGGAGAGTTTTCTGATTCCTCACACACACACACACACACACACACACACACACACACACACACACACCTATAGTACATGGGTGCATGCAAGTGATGATCCAAAGTTACAGCAAGAACGATGAAAAGGTTGCCAGTCACTGCGGTCAAACATACTGTGAGGAACACAAAGAAATATATTATCTGTACTTCTCTAATGTCTGAAAATTCCAGGAGCAAAAATTCAGATGTGTAGATAAGGTTGTCAAGATAAGCTTTCAATATCCATTTGAAGACTATCGGTAGGGCTGTGGAGAGAAAGTATTTCAGAGAACAATCCTCAGAGGGGCTTCTCCAAATCCTACTCTGGTTTATTTAATAGGCATCTGTTCTGGCTGCAAAATGAACTCACATCTGGTTCCTCACATCCAGGAAGATTCTTGAGTGCTCGCTTGAAAGCGTCAACTAACATTCCCTCTTCAAATTCCGTAAGACTAATGTTATTAAATGACCTGGTTTGCCCATACATTCATGTGGGAACGAGGAGCACCCTCTGTCTTTCCCAAACACCATCTATCACCCACTCTGTACAAAGAATATCATACCGCGTAAACCCCAACCCTTTTAAATATACAGGAAAGACATATTGGGTATTCTCCCTTTCCCCCATTTTGACAGCAACAACCACTCAATGTTTACTCAACTACTTCAGCTTTGAAGTTTTGAATTTATTCTTTCTTCTGTCCATTTTATTCTAAATTAATGTGTATGGTTTGTAAGTCCTTTGCCTCTTTCCATTTCATGGGGACAAACTACCAACCTTGACCTAAACGGACATGGCTCTATGAGTCCATATGAGAGGTCTGGAACCATGGCACCAGGAACATTCTGATGCCAGTTCAATTTTTTTCAAGAGGATTTAGACTGAATGGAACACTTCCAGATAATGTAGCAAAAAATGGTAAAAGACTGGAAGGAATCTCTTTGTAGCTTGCTGCAGTCATTGGTTATCACACACTCACACACAAATTTCCCAATATCAAACATGACTGACTACCTTTGAGTCTCCTTTCTTCCCCAGCTCTTTTCATCTTACGCTCCCCATGTCAATTTCTGCTGTAGTATCAAGTCACAGAATACTATTTTTTCATCTTTGATCTGGATTTGGACCAATTAATCAATCACAGTAATAATGATCTGTGACAAAAGAGAGACGGTTAGGTTTGATTGCTGTTTCTGCTGTTTAAATTCATGTATCCATTTGCTCATGCCATTCCATAGAGGGTTTGTTGCCAGGTACTCCTAATCAAAAAGAAGTAGGAATGAGGCAGAGCTTAATTTATGTTGTGTTCCTGGCAATTGGCTCCCAAGAGTTTACCTCACTTAACTGCCAAGTGATGCTAAAGTCTTTGTTGTATTATTACTTCCATTTTTATAACTAGTGGAAATAGACCAGTAGCAACACATGGCTGTGCATGAAGTAAGACCAAATGCATCTCAGAAAGAACTATGGCCCATTCTGCACGAGTCAAAATATGTTGGTGTGGGATGCTCACTGCTCCAGAGCTCACCATGGCCCTTTCCGCACGGGCCATAAACGGTGCCCTGGGGACGGCAAAAACGCCGTCCCCAGGGAGCCGTTTGCACAGGTGCCGCTGCAAAAATGCAGCAGGGCGGCCTCAGGTCGCCTCCAAAAACCTCCCTCCTGGAGGGAGGTTTTTGGCACAACAGCGCATTCCCGGTGACGCGGTGCGAACGGCACTGCCGGGAATGCGCTGTTTTCTCTCCCACTCACCTCGTCGCCTTCGTCGCCCTGCTGGCCTCTGAAGACCCTCCCTTGCTGTCCTCCGACCCCTGGAGGTCGGAGGGCAGCGTGGGCGGGTCTACGGAGACCAGCAGGGTGACGACGGTGACAAGGTGAGTGAGAGAGAGACGGGAAAGGGGCGGCTCTGTGTGGAGCCACCTCTCCTGCATCGGTCTCTACGGGGGCCGCTCGCATGCTTCTGTACGCCAGAATGGCCCGTGCGAAAAGGGCCCATGTGTCCTGCCCCCGTCACATTTATGGCCCAGTTGATTCTGGGGCCATTATTAAGGGTCAAAAGTGGAGAATAACTTCTGTAACATCCACTAAAGAGATCTTCAAGAAGATGAAAAAAGAATTATCTAAAAATGGGCAATTGGTTTAAATAAAGCTTGAATATGAATATGATGTTAAGTCCTTTAAAACTTCAATTAGATGTTCTTTTAAAAATAGCCAAAGATAGGGCAAAACTGTAAAGTATAGGTGATGGGAACAGACATAATGGTGGAGGGTGAAATTAAATGGGTTCAGAAATAAGGTACGTTAAATGTATAGAAATAATCTTAAATGTTGGGATAATAAGTTAGGAATACAGATGGTGTTTCTTTAATACAATGTGGGTATTGTTTAATTTCATGATTTAGGAAAGAGATAAATAAAATCTGATGTTGGACTTGAGGTTTTTGTTTTTGTAAACAAGATAAAAAGGATAAATTTGACAGCAGTTTTGGGTGGGAAGTCATGCAGTTGCATGTAGGTATAAATTCTTATGTTTGTCATTTTGTCTTCATTCGTATGCACTCTTTGGATGTAGATTGGGGTGGCTTGATCACCATTGCACTTTCTGTTTCTTAGTTCCTTTTGTATTAGTTTGAGTAGTAGTAAGATGTAAAAATGTAATAAAAACCATTAAAACAAAAAATCATGGGTATCAAAGAAGGGATTCATAATTATGGGTAAAATCATTCAGGACAATTCAAGAACAAGACGGAAAACATATTTTAAAAGACAGTTTATTTTAAAAATACTGTTTCACCACAAAGAGAGAATCAGACCTCCAACTTCAACACTGACTTCCCCAATCAGTCTCTGCAGTCTCTCTGCAACACTCTGAAAGAGGTTTACACATTACACAAATGCTAAATTCTTCATGATCTCCATGGCAATGGAATCATTGGCTATTTGGAGTCTGTTCATTCTAGCAACTTCCATTTGCTTTTGCTTTTTGCATGGTGTAGATAATACGTAAGTTGGACTTTACCCTGGCAATAATGTTATATGACTCCTGATTTTTTTTAAAAAAAATGTCCTTTTTTCTCAATCTCCAAGGTTCTTCCAATGAGATTCACCCAATAACCTACATGAGGACTAGCCACCAACAGAATCAAAATCAACTAATTCCATACAAAATCATAATGGATTATTGTGTTCTAACATCACTGCTGTTTCTCAGTGTGATGCAGAATGACCCAGCATGCCCTCAACTACTCCTTATTTATTTATTATATACTTTGTTAGCTAAATGAAATTATGAGCTTTTAAACAAGCACTATACCAATGAGAAGAGAGATACTCTAATTGTGAAGACATGGTTACATTGTTATAGTCAGTTATTCAAGCAAATTATATCAGGAAATGCAATCCAAAGGGTAGGGTAGCTGGCCACAGCCAGGGATGGCACTGTCATGGCACAGCCACGCTGCCTCCTAAGTAGCTTGCTGCACATCAGATTCTTATAAATTCCCTCCTGCAATTTCACTCACTCCTCACTGTGGACTTGGTGTATCTTTGTATTAATGTGACATCAGTCATTTGGGATGAAATTGACAGAAGTGATAAATCAACAATATGACAAACAGGAGAAATGGAGGAGGAGGGGGAGAAGGCTTGTGTTGTTTAGTTTTAGGAGGAGGGGGAGAAGAAAATGGCTACAAGGGAGGTTGGGTGACTACACAGGGACATGGGTTCAGGTGTTTAGTGAGGTGGAGAAATAGATACAGTTTCAATATGATCCCATGTTCAAGTGAAGCTGACGTGGAAATGGATTTTTTAAAATTGTAGCAAAAAAGGTTAGGAAAACAACAGAGGAAAAAATAAGGGAAAATATTCCAAAAACCAACCGGGGGCAGGGGGAGAATGTGCAATTTTTAAAAAAATATCCATAGCATTTGGTGGCAAGATACATTGCGATCAAATCATGATGGAAAGGCCACAGTGAAACAAGACCATTTTCCAAAAAAACCCATCAGATAATAATTCATTTTGTTCAAATATGAAATATTCCAAATTTTTATACAGCTATTCTCATATAATTGTACGTTTCCAATAAGATGCTATACATCAATAAGGCTATCTGAGCGTGATCTGTCATTCCATTGATTGCTGGGGTTGGTTCAGCTGATCTGATTGGCTACGCTTGTGTCGTTTACCTTCCCCAGTGTGCATCCCTCCCAAAGCTGTGCACTCAGTGGAAAAGAATGACCATCTGAAATAGGAGCCTTAAATTATTTTTGACACTTATCCACACATAACTTAGCTTATTTAAAATCAGCATTGTAGATTGGGTTTTTTAAAAAGACATAGTAAAGCCACTTATAGATATATTGTGAATACCCCAACACTCAGCATCACATTTTCAATGCTCAGAAGTACATGCTGGGGAGAAAGGGAAACCAAAAACTTCTACATCTGAAGTGCTTTAAAAAATTTACCCTACCATTATTGTGTATTGTGTTCGACCTCACCCCCACCCCAAAAATATTTGCTGAAGGATATTTAGTCTCACTTTTGTAGGAAAGCTTTCTTAGCAATTATTTTAGAAAAATGCCCACAATCAGAGAGCCTCAACAATGCGGTCTTGATGTCTTTGTTTCTCATGCTATAAATGAATGGATTGAGCAAGGGAGGGACTATTGCATAAATTATTGCAGAAAGAACATTCAGGTCAGATGAAGTGTAACTCTGAGGCCTCAAATAGGCAAAGATGCCAGTAAAGGTAAGCAAAGAGACCACAGTGAGATGAGGAAGGCATGTGGAGATGGCCTTTTTCTGACCATGTGCAGAAGGGATTTTGAGCACAGCTTCAAAAATCCGCACATAGCTGACAATGATGAATATGAAACATCCTAATGCAAGGGAACAACTAAATGTAATCAAACCAACTTCCACCAGATACAGGTCTGAACAGGAGAGTTTTAGCATCTGTGGTATTTCACAGAAGAACTGATCAATCATGTTGGAGCAAAAGGTGATAGCAAATGTTCCGCCAGTCTGTAACATACTATCAAGTATACCAGCAATCCATGCACTGGCTGCCATACGAATGCAGGCTCCTCTGTGCATAATTCTCTCATATTGCAATGGATTGCAGATAGCCACATACCGATCATATGCCATTACTGTTAGAATCGCAAAATCTGTTGCTTCAAATAAGAAGAGGCCGAAAACTTGAGCTACACACCCCAAATAAGAAATTGAGCTGCTGTTCATGAGGGAATTGGCCATAGTTTTGGGTAATGTGACAGAAATTAAGCCAAGATCCAGAATGGCCAAGTTCATGAGAAAGAAGTACATAGGGGTGTGGAGATGATGGTCTAGGGCTACAGCAAGGATGATGAGAAGGTTGCCAGTCACTGCAGTCAAGTATATGGTGAGGAATACAAAGAAGTATAAGATCTGTACTTCTTGGATGTCTGAAAATTGCAGGAGCAGAAATTCAGTTGTGGAGGTTAGGTTGGGCATTTTGCTTCCAGTATTCATTTGCAGACTGTCTGCAGGGTTGAACAGAGAATATGATTTAGAGCACAATCCTCCCCAGATCTCCCCAGAATCCTACTGTGGTCTATTCAATGGAGATTTCTTCTCTTTGCAGTGAATAATTCATCAGGATTCCTTCTTTGGCCATCTCAGCCTGGAGATTGGTGCTGTGTTTAATGATCTTTTAAACATGGGCAAACTGGATGGGTGCTCAGTTTCTCACTGGCATTCCCCAACATGAGAGGTTGCCCAGAGAGAAACTTCTACAGCTTCCATGCTGAAAGACCTGGAACTATACCAGATCTTGCTCATATTTTGCTTCGCCATGCATAAGAAAAGTCAGTGGAGAGTTTTCTGATTCCTTACCCAGCTCCACAGGAAAATGCTGTTGTGCATAGTCATCTCCCCACACATACGCACTGTTGATTAGTTATATATACTTCAATCCTTGGAGTTCTGGCAAGCTGGACAAGATAAACTTATGTCTCTCCTGTCTGGAGTACTTGAAATTCCATACATGGAATAATACACCTACTCAGCACCGAATAGTCTTCTGGTAGTTTTATTTATCAAATCCTCTCTTGGATGTGTGTGAGTTGCTTTTCTATGCCCAACTGACGTCTGTGAATGCTGCCTTCTCCTCTAAGACTTTTCAAATGATTGGTTTCCCCTGAAATAGAAGCGGATATCCTAAATCACCCAAAGAAGCAGGACTTCAAACCTGTCACCACCAGCCACCCTGAACTCATTTCTTATTCATTTTAAATTGCGCCCCTACCCCAAGGAATAATCTCCCTTTAACCCATTTTGAAAGCCACAACTATCCCCTTAAGGTCTACTCTATTAAATTCTGCTGTGAAATGTTTAATTTGTCCCCCACTTGGCTTTATGTTGCCCATTTTTTCCCAGATAAATGCGTACATTTTGAAAGTCCTTTGCCTCTTTCCATTTCTTGGAGACAAACTACCAACCTTGACTTAAACGGACATGGGTCTATGAGTGCATATGAGAGGTCTGGCACCAGGAACACCCTAATGCCAGATTAATTTTAGGTTCAATGGAACACTTCCAGATAATATAGCACACACAAAAAATTACTGGAAGGAATCTCTTTTTAACTTTGCTGCCATCATTCTACACTCACACACTAATTTCCCAGTATCAAACATGATTGAATACCTTGGAATCTTCTTTCCTCCCCAGCTCTTTTTATCTGAAGTTCCTCATGTCAGTTTCTGCTGCAGAAATCCTTGATGTGGATTTGGATCAATGAATCAATAAGAGTAATAATGATCTGTGACCAGTGGTGGGATTCAAATAATTCAACAACCGGTTCCAGTGGTGGGATTCAAATAATTTAACCACTGGTTGTTTACAAGCACCATTTGAACAACCGGTTCTGCCGAAGTGGTCTGAACCTGCTGAATCCCACCACTGTCTGTGACTAAAGAGGTCAGGTTTGTTTGCTTTTTCAGCTGTTTAAATTCATATATCCATTTGTTTGTGTCATTCCATAGAAGGTTTGCTGCCATGTACTTGTAATCAAAAAGGAAGTAGGAATGAGGCAGAGCTTAATTTATGTTCTGTTGCTGGCAATTGGCTCCCAATTGCTGTGAAATTCTGATGTTAACTTAATATTTTTCAAGACATCTAGGATAAATGGAACACTTCCAGATAATATAGTGATGAACTGTAAAAGAATGGAAAGAATCCCCCTGTAACTTTGCTGTAATTTTCCAGTATCAAACATGACTGAATATCTTGGAGTCTTCTTCCTTCTCCATCCTTTTTGACCTTAGGTTTCCTGTGTCAGTTTCTGTTGCCATATCATCATCAAATATTATTTCTTCATTCTTGATGTGGATCTGGACCAATGAATCAATTATATGATTGTGATGTGTGACAAAAGACGGAAGGTCAGGTCTGCTTTGTGCTTCAGCTGTTTGAATTCATGTATCCATTTGCTCATGTCCTTTAATAGAAATTTTGCTACCATGTACTCTGCTAATTTCTGTCAAATCATAATAACAAAGGCTATGAGAGTGAGAGACTACTTAATTTATGCTTTGTTGTTAGCAACCAGTCCCAAGAGTTCATCTCACTTAAGTGTCAAGTGATGTTGAAGTCATTTTTCCCCTGCTTTATTATTACTTCCATTTTTTGTAACTAACCTAAATAGATGATTATCACAGCATGTCTGTGCATGAAGTAAGATCAAACACATCCCAGCAAGATGTATGTCAATGATAGTATTGGAATTCTTCCAATTTATCAGCACACACCCCAAAGAAAGATCCCATCAGAGGATAGTGTTATATTTATTACTTTTTAAAGCTGAAGTTTATGGATGGATGGATGGATGGATGGATGGATGGATGGATGGATGGATGGATGGATGGATGGATGGATGGATGGATGGATGGATGGATGGATGGATGGATGGATGGATGGATGGATGGATGGATGGATGGATGGATGGATGGATGGATGGATGGATGGATGGATGGAGCTATATTTCTATGTCTATCGATAGATTTATATCTATCTCTACTTATTACTTTTTAAGCTGAAGTGTGTGTGTCTAGACAGATAGAACATCTGAGATCAGGAGATCAAGCAATTTAAAGCTACTAAAAACAATCCTAAAATACTAAAAAATAACTATCCCAAGGGGGGTTTTGTGGCAAAAAACTTCATAGGATAAAGTCCCTATAATTTGTACATGCAACACAAACATATTCAAAGTGTTAAGTCAAAGAACAGCTCCCCCCCCTCCCCCATAGCATTTCCTTTCAATAGCAGGAAATGTGATTCCTGGAGCTATTGCATACATTTAAAATTGTTGTCTCCATGGTTTTTGGCTCTCAAGGAGCCAAAAGGAAAGGGAAGAAATTACATCTGCTTATCTCTTCTTCTGGTGTGGTTCTTCAGATACCAGAGGGGCACTTTTCCCTTTCCTCCTCCTCCTTCTCCTCAGTACAGAGCCTTCAACATACATGACCATTAGACTTAGGTGTATGGATCATTAATCACAAAGGACTGGTTGGAGAAAAGAATGTGGCAACAAATTGCATCTTACTGTCACTTTAATCATCCATTAATTTATGGACTGTTTTCATCTTGTTTCAGCCGTTCCTTTCGTTTCCACATATCATTCATGAAAGGTTCTTGTCACTTATGAATGAATTTAATGTGAAGGACGTAGTTTGTATTATGTTTTCCAAATGAATGTATTATTGCATCACTTATATTGATTACATAAATTGAAAAAATAGTGTTAAATTACTTTCTTCCTTGTTTATTTTGGCAAGTATTGTTGTTTGGGGGATTGGCTCCCCATTTGTCTTGCGTTCCCAACAAATTGCATCTGCCAACATCTTCTGCTGGCCAACTGCTGGATCTGATTCATTTCATTGAAATACCATTGACAAAATATATTCAACATGTGTACTTCTAATGCAATATTTTTTGGTGATGGAATAGCCAATGTTACTAAACTAAAGAACCATTGGTTCAGTATTCAAAATGGAAGACTGTTGCTGAAAACAAGGTTAAAGGAAAACATCTAACAATAGTAATGTCCCATGTCTGTACCTTAGATTATTTTGTGTGGAGGCAAATATTCCCCGTACTTCTGTGGTGAAGGCTGTGTTTCTCCACAACACTGGAGTTAGTTTGCTGGATAATAAAATCATGGAGTACAAAAACTATACAGATACACATTTCATGGGTTGTTTTTGTACCTCCTTTTATTAAAAGACGCAAGCTGTTGGCAGGCTTGCACCGCTCGGTGCCTGGCCAAAAGGATCTTCGACGCCCCATCACTAAGGAGGTGTTGCGCACCATTACTGGGGTGCTGCACAGAGTCTGTTCAGCGGACTACGAAATTCTGTTGTTCATGGCCGCATTTCACTTGGCTCATCATTGGGTGTACAGGCCCAGTGAGTTAGTCGCCCCCTCCCGAGCTGTGAGGCCGGATAAGGTGCTGCAGTTTCATCACTTAGCGATGGGAGAGGATGCTGTGCATGTTTGGCTCTCCCATTCCAAGACGGATCAAGTGGGGCGAGGCACATGGGTGACTACCCTTACCAGGCAATATCATATGTCCCCGTGCCTCCACAGCAGTCTGATTGCCATTCAGGCCCAGGCGGGAGGGCATGCTTTTCATCCATCAGGACTGTTCCCTGCTGACCAGGTATCAGATGGCAGCCGTGTTAAGGGGTTGCCTGAATGAATTGGGGTTACCCTGCAAGGAGTTCGGGCTCCACTCATTCCGTATAGGGGCAGCCACTACAGTGGCCCAGGAGGGCAGGGCCCCTGAGCAGATTCAGGCCATGAGCAGGTGGCATTTGGGAGCCTTCAAGGCCTATGTGCATCCTCACTTATCTTTCTAATTCCCCTCTGCAGCATCGCCAGCATCGCTGCAGACTGCTCACCGGCAGGTGTGGATCATGGGGCACAGCATCGTGGAGAGAGAGCTCGTGCTTACACGGCATCTTCCGGCTGGGGTCTGAACCTAGGGCTGGACCCAGTGATGGAGCTCCGGTGGCTGGGACAGAGTGGCATGAGATGGGCCGAGTTACAATGGGCAGTGTGCTTGGCCATCTTCCGTATGGGCCACCCAGATGTGCTGGCTTTGCAACTGGGAGAGAATGACTTGCCGGCCTTGAAAGGCCTAGAGCTGTCCTGGAAGATGACCGCCCAACCCCCGAAGGGCTCTGGGCCATGTACAATGAGACATAAAACAAACATAATACAAGATCATAAATACAATATACCAATAAAACATTAAAATTCATTAAAATACATTATAGCAGCAATTCCAAAAATTACAGCTAAAGATACATGCACAGATCCATGCACAGATGGCGCCCAAACCAAAGGCCAGGAGGGCCAGCATTGCCCAGAAATAGATGGGATCAGCAATCAGGCAATGCTGAAGATGGCAAAACTGTCATGGGGGCTTCAGAGGGGGCAGGCAGCATATTTCCTCACAGCCTGTCTGTGGACTGTGGGGTTGGTTTGCGCATATGTTGCAGCAGCTTCCAGAAGTTGTCTTTTTCTAATGCAGTGTGTAAAGCGCTTTCTGCGTTTAATTCCTCTTCTTCCTGTAGCAGTTTCAGCAGAAGGGATAGGTTTGCATGCGTTGTGGAGGGCAGTTTTAGAGTGCATTTGGGGCACCATGGTGAAGGACATGAAGCTGGTGGTGTTTAACTGTCACCCTTAGAATGTTAATGCAGCATGTCTGTGGACTGAGGGGTTCGTTTGCCCTTAGAATGTTTGTGCAAATGGCCAGAGATGAGCAGTGAAAACAGTAAATAGGTAATAAATCAAGTGGAAGTATATTTTTGGGGATATCCTTTCTTACTGAGCACCTGGAGTATGTAAGGAACAGGCGTGCCAGATTTCATGTGTGTGGCTTTGGTGGTTTTTGAGTTCTTTTGATGAGTCAGTGAGTCAGTGGTATTTCGTGTTTATATATATAGATAGTAAAACATTGTTAATTTATATTACATGGTTTAGTACATTTAAATCCAAAAAACTGTGAGGTAGGTTAAGCAGAGAAAGGATAACTGGCCAAAGGTCATCCAGTGTTTATAATAGCAGAATAGTCATTTGAACATGGACCTTTCCAGATTTTAGTCCAAAACCTTAGTCATTACATAACAATGGGAAATGGACAATAGATTTCATATCATATCTCACTGAAATATATCACCTCATAAAACCTAAGTAGGATTTGGTCTGCATGAAATATAATAGGGACAGATCAATACATTTTAAGTGCCTATTTTATTTTCCCTTGAAATTGAATGTGGATTTTTTTCCCCAATACATGTACTAGGTCAACGATGGCGAACCTTTTCGAGACCGAGTGCCCAAATTGCAACCCAAAACCCACTTATTTATCGGGAAGTGCCAACATGGCAGTTTAACCTGAATACTGAGGTTTTAGTTTAGAAAAAACGGTTGGCTCCGAGGCGTGTGTTACTCGGGAGTAAGCTTGGTGGTAGTTGGTGGCTTGGCTTTGAAGCAACCGTGCAACTCTTCCAATGGGTGAATCACGACCCTAGGAGCGTGTACTCAGAACAAGCCCCATTGCCAGAAACCAAGCTTACTCCCAGGTAAAGGATCACGCTTTAGTTCTTCGCATGAAAATCAGTGAGGTTTAACAGCACTTAACAGGGTTACCTACACTGCTTCCCCAAAACTAGGTCTTAGGTTTAATGCTAATAATGGAGTCCAGTGGCCCAGGCCAGCCTAGATGTGTGGGGTGGGGGCAACTCTGTTTGCACGTGCCCACAGAGAGGGCTCTGAGTGCCACCTCTGGCACCCGTGCCATAGGTTCGCCACCACTGTACTAGGTCTTGCTTAGCACTGTCATATAAGACCACAAAACAGCTAACCCAAGAAAATATTGTCTAACCTTCTTGAATATACTAGAAGGGTGAGATAAATGGAAGTACTGGGACACAGTTCTTTTTGCCAGGACAAGAAGCCTTACAAAAGAGGCAGAAGTCCCACTGGCAATATGAATGAGAAGGGTATTTCTGAAATATCCCTCCTCCTCACTACAGCTGTGTTGGTGGGATGAATTTCATTCCTTGTCAAATTGCCAACACTAAGCACCACATTTTAAAACCACACAGGAGCATGCTGAGGAGAACCAAAAATGTCTACCTCTAACGGTACTTGCTCAAGTACTTCAAAAAATCAATCTAATCTTTCTTGTGAATTACATCTGAAGCATAAATAAAATTAAAGAACTCTCTGCACATGAAGATTCAACCTCATTTTTGAGGGAAAGTTTTGCTAGCAATTAATTTAGAAAAATGCCCAGTTCAATTGGTCCTTGTGGAAAAGGGCCCTACGTCTGACAGCAGTTTTCAAAGCGTTTCATAAAATTCAATCTAATCTTTCTTATGAACTATATCTGAAGCACAGAACCAAATAAAATAATTCCCTTCACAAGATGATTCAACTCCATTCTGGTAGAAAAACTTTGTGAGCAATTATCTTACAACAATGTCTCCAATCGGTGAGCTTCAACAATGCAGTCTTGATTTCTTTGTTTCTAATGCTATAAATGAATGAATTGAGCAAGGGAGGGATTACAGCATACATTATTGCAGAAAGAACATTAAGGTCAGATGAAGAGTATCTGTGAGGCCTCACATAGGCAAAGATGCCACTAAATATAAGCAAACACACCACAGTGAGATGGGGAAGGCAAGTGGAGATGGCCTTTTTCTGGCCATGCACAAAAGGAATTCTAAGCACTGCTCGAAAAATCTGCACATAGCTGAATATGATGTAGATGAAGCATCCTATTGTAAAGAAAGAGCTCATTATAATCACTCCAACTTCAACTAGATACATGTCGGAACAGGCAAGTTTTAGAACTTGTGGGACTTCACAGAAGAACTGATCGATTATGTTAGAGCAGAAGTTGATAGCAAAAGTTCCTCCACTGTTTAACGCACCATTGAGCATACCAGCAATCCATGCACTGACCGCCATTTCAATGCAGACTCCTCTGTGCATAATGGTCTCATATTGCAATGGATTGCAGATAGCAATATGACGATCATGTGCCATTATTGTCAAGATGGCAAAATCTGACCCTCCAAAGAAGAAGAGGAAGAAAACTTGAGCTACACACCCCAGATAAGAAATTGACCTGCTGTTTAGGTAGGAATTGGCCATTGTTTTGAGTAACAGGACAGAAACTGTGCCAACATCCAGAATGGCCAGGTTCATGAGAAAGAAGTACATGGGAGTGTGGAGTTGATGATCCAGGGCTACAGCAAGGATGATGAGAAGGTTGCCAGTCACTGCAGTCAAGTATACTGTGAAGAATACAATGAATACAAAGATCTGTAGTTCTCGGATGTCTGAAAACTGAAGGAGCAGAAATTCCGATGAGGAAGTAACATTGGGCATTTTGCTTCCAATATCCATTTGAATGTTATCTGTAGGGCTGAGAAGAGGAAATATTTCAGAGAAGAATATATGGCAGGTCTCCTCAGAATCCTACTCTGGTCTCTTCAATTATAAATTTAATAAATAAGTAAAAATAAATTCAATAGGGGTTTCTTCTGACTTCACAGATAATCAATATCAGTGAATATTTAACCACAATTCCCTGTTCAACCATCTCAGTCTTGTAACTACTGTTGTGTTGAATGAGCCAAAGGATAGTGTCATTTGCATATAGGAAAATTGGATGATTGATCCAGCATCTCACTGGTTGTCTCTAATCCCACACTTGGTCCATATGTGAGTTTGCCCAAACATAAGCTTCTACAGCTTCCATGAAAAAAAAGCTCTGGAAACCTCACCTGGAACTATAAGAACATAAGAACAAGCCAGCTGGATCAGACCAAAGTCCATCTAGTCCAGCTCTCTGCTACTCGCAGTGGCCCACCAGGTGCCTTTGGGAGCTCACATGTAGGATGTGAACGCAATGGCCTTCTGCGGCTGTTGCTCCCGATCACCTGGTCTGTTAATATACCAAATCGTTTACAGAGGGACTCATATTTGACTTATCTATGCATAGGAATGGTTAGCAGAGAGTTTTGTGATCCCTCTTCCAGGACCACAGGTTGTTCATTAAACCTCCCCCCACACCCATACACACACATGGTAATGAGTTATTTGTGTCCCCTTCTCCATAGAGTCCTGTATCCCTACTCAACTGGACAAAGTAAATGGGGTATGAGATTCCCCTCCCTCTAGAGCATTTATTTTCTGCTTGTAAACAGTTAAGAATTGAAAATACTATACATGGAAATAATGTGCCAACACAGCCGTGGAAAGCACCTGGGATAGTTTTCTTAATAGCCTGCATTAGATGTGTGTGAATTGCTTTACTTGGATGATATATGTGAATGCTGCCTACCCTCCTTAGAGTTTTCAAATGATAAAATCCACACAAAATGAAAGTGGGTATCCAGAATTGCCCAGAGAGGCAGGCAGGCAGAGGTGGGATCCAGCAGGTTCTCACAGGTTCCCAAGAATAGGTTACTAATCATTTGTGTGTGCCGAGAGGGGGTTACTAATTGGTGATTTTGCCACGTGATTTTTGCCTTAGTTATGCCCCTCCTCTCAGCAGTAGCGCGCAGAACTTGAAGCAGTCTAGCAGGAGGTGCACCGGTGTGCGTGGCAGCCTGCGCCTGCGTGCATTCGTTTCCCACCCAAGGACCGACGCAGTGGCTGCATCCTTGCCACAGCCCCGCCCAGGAATGCCCCACCCCCGGAATGCCCAGCCATGCCCCCATCGTGCCCCGCCCAGTCCCATTGGCGCTACACCACAGTTTGAATCCCACCACCATGGGAACCTGTTACTAAAATGTTTGGATCCCACCACTGGAGGCAGGACTTTAATTCTGCCACCATCAACCACCCAAGAACAGTGTCTTTTAAATATAAACTTAATCTGGTTCCTCACCTCCAGATAGACTCTCTGGCACCCCTTGACGACTATAACCCAAACTAGATTTTTCCCAGCTCAGTATTCAAACTCCAATGGTCTATAGGATTAATGTTTTTAAAAGGGCTGTTTCACCCAGCCATTCATTATCAGACAACCTTGGGAACCACGAACAGACTACATCATCCCCAAAGACCATCTCTCACACACAATCTTCCAAGAATCTCATTTCCTTCTAAGTAGACATGAAAAAGAATATTTTGTATTATTATTTCTTTTCTCCCTTAAGACAGCAAAACCACATCTTTAGGATATATTTTGCTTATCACCTATTAAGTTCTGGATATGGTATTTCTCTTCACTTTTCTTTAGGCTGCCCATTTTATTCTAATAAACCTGTGTATTCCGACAGCCCTTTGCTTCTTCAAATGGACATGGGTGTCTGAGTATATAAAAGAAGTCTGGCACCAGGGCAACTGGAACAGTTCCTGTGACACTCTGATGTCTATTTATTTTTTCCCCAAGAAAAGGATATTGTAAAACATTGTAATATAGCAAAACATTGTAAAAAGCTGGAAGGAATCTCTTTGGAATTTTGCTGCAATTATCTAGACTCATATGCTAATTTCTCAATAACAAATATGACCAAGTACCTTAGAGTCCTCTTTCTTCTCCAGTCCTTTTCTTCTTAGTTTTCCTGACTCAGTTACTGCTGCAGAGCCATGTTATTGGGTATTATTGATTCCTGATATGTAAGGCAATATCTATCTTGTGTACTATATCTGAAGCCCCTACAAATTCTCTGCTGCAGGATATTCCATCTCATTTTTGTAGAAAAACATTCCTAGCAATAATTTTACAAAAATGCCCACAATTAGAGAACTTCAGCAATGCAGTCTTGATTTCCTTGTTTCTCATGCTATAAATGAATGGATTGAGCAAGGGGGGAATTATAGCATAAATTATTGCAGAAAGAACATTCAGGTCAGATGAACTGTAACTCTGAGGCCGCCCATAGGCAAAGATGCCAGTCAAGATAAGCAAAGAGATCACAGTGAGGTGGGGAAGACAAGTGGAGATGGCTTTTTTCTGACCATGCATGGAAGGGATTCTGAGCACTGCTCGAAAAATCAGTACATAGGTAAAAATGATGTAGCTGAAGCATCCCAGTCCTAAGAAAGTGCTCAATATAATCACTCCCACTTCAACTAGATACATGTTTGAACATGCAAGTTTTAGAATCTGTGATGCTTCACAGAAGAACTGATCGATGATGTTGGAGCAAAAGGTGATAGCAAAAGTTCCTCCACTGTGTAACACACCATAGAGTATACCAGCAATCCATGCACTGACCGCCATCTGAATGCAGGCTCCTCTATGCATAATAGTCTCATATTGCAATGGATTGCAGATAGCCACATACCGATCGTATGCCATTACTGTTCCCCCCCCCACCCCCCCCCCGAACACCCCCCCCCCCCCCCCCCCCCCCCCACCGCGCCCCCCCCCCTAACCCCCACCGGGGCCCCCCCCCCCCCACCCCCCCCCCCCCCCACCCCCCCCCCCCCCCACCCCCCCCCCCCCCCACCCCCCCCCCCCCCCACCCCCCCCCCCCCCCACCCCCCCCCCCCCCCACCCCCCCCCCCCCCCACCCCCCCCCCCCCCCACCCCCCCCCCCCCCCACCCCCCCCCCCCCCCACCCCCCCCCCCCCCCACCCCCCCCCCCCCCCACCCCCCCCCCCCCCCACCCCCCCCCCCCCCCACCCCCCCCCCCCCCCACCCCCCCCCCCCCCCACCCCCCCCCCCCCCCACCCCCCCCCCCCCCCACCCCCCCCCCCCCCCACCCCCCCCCCCCCCCACCCCCCCCCCCCCCCACCCCCCCCCCCCCCCACCCCCCCCCCCCCCCACCCCCCCCCCCCCCCACCCCCCCCCCCCCCCACCCCCCCCCCCCCCCACCCCCCCCCCCCCCCACCCCCCCCCCCCCCCACCCCCCCCCCCCCCCACCCCCCCCCCCCCCCACCCCCCCCCCCCCCCACCCCCCCCCCCCCCCACCCCCCCCCCCCCCCACCCCCCCCCCCCCCCACCCCCCCCCCCCCCCACCCCCCCCCCCCCCCACCCCCCCCCCCCCCCACCCCCCCCCCCCCCCACCCCCCCCCCCCCCCACCCCCCCCCCCCCCCACCCCCCCCCCCCCCCACCCCCCCCCCCCCCCACCCCCCCCCCCCCCCACCCCCCCCCCCCCCCACCCCCCCCCCCCCCCACCCCCCCCCCCCCCCACCCCCCCCCCCCCCCACCCCCCCCCCCCCCCACCCCCCCCCCCCCCCACCCCCCCCCCCCCCCACCCCCCCCCCCCCCCACCCCCCCCCCCCCCCACCCCCCCCCCCCCCCACCCCCCCCCCCCCCCACCCCCCCCCCCCCCCACCCCCCCCCCCCCCCACCCCCCCCCCCCCCCACCCCCCCCCCCCCCCACCCCCCCCCCCCCCCACCCCCCCCCCCCCCCACCCCCCCCCCCCCCCACCCCCCCCCCCCCCCACCCCCCCCCCCCCCCACCCCCCCCCCCCCCCACCCCCCCCCCCCCCCACCCCCCCCCCCCCCCACCCCCCCCCCCCCCCACCCCCCCCCCCCCCCACCCCCCCCCCCCCCCACCCCCCCCCCCCCCCACCCCCCCCCCCCCCCACCCCCCCCCCCCCCCACCCCCCCCCCCCCCCACCCCCCCCCCCCCCCACCCCCCCCCCCCCCCACCCCCCCCCCCCCCCACCCCCCCCCCCCCCCACCCCCCCCCCCCCCCACCCCCCCCCCCCCCCACCCCCCCCCCCCCCCACCCCCCCCCCCCCCCACCCCCCCCCCCCCCCACCCCCCCCCCCCCCCACCCCCCCCCCCCCCCACCCCCCCCCCCCCCCACCCCCCCCCCCCCCCACCCCCCCCCCCCCCCACCCCCCCCCCCCCCCACCCCCCCCCCCCCCCACCCCCCCCCCCCCCCACCCCCCCCCCCCCCCACCCCCCCCCCCCCCCACCCCCCCCCCCCCCCACCCCCCCCCCCCCCCACCCCCCCCCCCCCCCACCCCCCCCCCCCCCCACCCCCCCCCCCCCCCACCCCCCCCCCCCCCCACCCCCCCCCCCCCCCACCCCCCCCCCCCCCCACCCCCCCCCCCCCCCACCCCCCCCCCCCCCCACCCCCCCCCCCCCCCACCCCCCCCCCCCCCCACCCCCCCCCCCCCCCACCCCCCCCCCCCCCCACCCCCCCCCCCCCCCACCCCCCCCCCCCCCCACCCCCCCCCCCCCCCACCCCCCCCCCCCCCCACCCCCCCCCCCCCCCACCCCCCCCCCCCCCCACCCCCCCCCCCCCCCACCCCCCCCCCCCCCCACCCCCCCCCCCCCCCACCCCCCCCCCCCCCCACCCCCCCCCCCCCCCACCCCCCCCCCCCCCCACCCCCCCCCCCCCCCACCCCCCCCCCCCCCCACCCCCCCCCCCCCCCACCCCCCCCCCCCCCCACCCCCCCCCCCCCCCACCCCCCCCCCCCCCCACCCCCCCCCCCCCCCACCCCCCCCCCCCCCCACCCCCCCCCCCCCCCACCCCCCCCCCCCCCCACCCCCCCCCCCCCCCACCCCCCCCCCCCCCCACCCCCCCCCCCCCCCACCCCCCCCCCCCCCCACCCCCCCCCCCCCCCACCCCCCCCCCCCCCCACCCCCCCCCCCCCCCACCCCCCCCCCCCCCCACCCCCCCCCCCCCCCACCCCCCCCCCCCCCCACCCCCCCCCCCCCCCACCCCCCCCCCCCCCCACCCCCCCCCCCCCCCACCCCCCCCCCCCCCCACCCCCCCCCCCCCCCACCCCCCCCCCCCCCCACCCCCCCCCCCCCCCACCCCCCCCCCCCCCCACCCCCCCCCCCCCCCACCCCCCCCCCCCCCCACCCCCCCCCCCCCCCACCCCCCCCCCCCCCCACCCCCCCCCCCCCCCACCCCCCCCCCCCCCCACCCCCCCCCCCCCCCACCCCCCCCCCCCCCCACCCCCCCCCCCCCCCACCCCCCCCCCCCCCCACCCCCCCCCCCCCCCACCCCCCCCCCCCCCCACCCCCCCCCCCCCCCACCCCCCCCCCCCCCCACCCCCCCCCCCCCCCACCCCCCCCCCCCCCCACCCCCCCCCCCCCCCACCCCCCCCCCCCCCCACCCCCCCCCCCCCCCACCCCCCCCCCCCCCCACCCCCCCCCCCCCCCACCCCCCCCCCCCCCCACCCCCCCCCCCCCCCACCCCCCCCCCCCCCCACCCCCCCCCCCCCCCACCCCCCCCCCCCCCCACCCCCCCCCCCCCCCACCCCCCCCCCCCCCCACCCCCCCCCCCCCCCACCCCCCCCCCCCCCCACCCCCCCCCCCCCCCACCCCCCCCCCCCCCCACCCCCCCCCCCCCCCACCCCCCCCCCCCCCCACCCCCCCCCCCCCCCACCCCCCCCCCCCCCCACCCCCCCCCCCCCCCACCCCCCCCCCCCCCCACCCCCCCCCCCCCCCACCCCCCCCCCCCCCCACCCCCCCCCCCCCCCACCCCCCCCCCCCCCCACCCCCCCCCCCCCCCACCCCCCCCCCCCCCCACCCCCCCCCCCCCCCACCCCCCCCCCCCCCCACCCCCCCCCCCCCCCACCCCCCCCCCCCCCCACCCCCCCCCCCCCCCACCCCCCCCCCCCCCCACCCCCCCCCCCCCCCACCCCCCCCCCCCCCCACCCCCCCCCCCCCCCACCCCCCCCCCCCCCCACCCCCCCCCCCCCCCACCCCCCCCCCCCCCCACCCCCCCCCCCCCCCACCCCCCCCCCCCCCCACCCCCCCCCCCCCCCACCCCCCCCCCCCCCCACCCCCCCCCCCCCCCACCCCCCCCCCCCCCCACCCCCCCCCCCCCCCACCCCCCCCCCCCCCCACCCCCCCCCCCCCCCACCCCCCCCCCCCCCCACCCCCCCCCCCCCCCACCCCCCCCCCCCCCCACCCCCCCCCCCCCCCACCCCCCCCCCCCCCCACCCCCCCCCCCCCCCACCCCCCCCCCCCCCCACCCCCCCCCCCCCCCACCCCCCCCCCCCCCCACCCCCCCCCCCCCCCACCCCCCCCCCCCCCCACCCCCCCCCCCCCCCACCCCCCCCCCCCCCCACCCCCCCCCCCCCCCACCCCCCCCCCCCCCCACCCCCCCCCCCCCCCACCCCCCCCCCCCCCCACCCCCCCCCCCCCCCACCCCCCCCCCCCCCCACCCCCCCCCCCCCCCACCCCCCCCCCCCCCCACCCCCCCCCCCCCCCACCCCCCCCCCCCCCCACCCCCCCCCCCCCCCACCCCCCCCCCCCCCCACCCCCCCCCCCCCCCACCCCCCCCCCCCCCCACCCCCCCCCCCCCCCACCCCCCCCCCCCCCCACCCCCCCCCCCCCCCACCCCCCCCCCCCCCCACCCCCCCCCCCCCCCACCCCCCCCCCCCCCCACCCCCCCCCCCCCCCACCCCCCCCCCCCCCCACCCCCCCCCCCCCCCACCCCCCCCCCCCCCCACCCCCCCCCCCCCCCACCCCCCCCCCCCCCCACCCCCCCCCCCCCCCACCCCCCCCCCCCCCCACCCCCCCCCCCCCCCACCCCCCCCCCCCCCCACCCCCCCCCCCCCCCACCCCCCCCCCCCCCCACCCCCCCCCCCCCCCACCCCCCCCCCCCCCCACCCCCCCCCCCCCCCACCCCCCCCCCCCCCCACCCCCCCCCCCCCCCACCCCCCCCCCCCCCCACCCCCCCCCCCCCCCACCCCCCCCCCCCCCCACCCCCCCCCCCCCCCACCCCCCCCCCCCCCCACCCCCCCCCCCCCCCACCCCCCCCCCCCCCCACCCCCCCCCCCCCCCACCCCCCCCCCCCCCCACCCCCCCCCCCCCCCACCCCCCCCCCCCCCCACCCCCCCCCCCCCCCACCCCCCCCCCCCCCCACCCCCCCCCCCCCCCACCCCCCCCCCCCCCCACCCCCCCCCCCCCCCACCCCCCCCCCCCCCCACCCCCCCCCCCCCCCACCCCCCCCCCCCCCCACCCCCCCCCCCCCCCACCCCCCCCCCCCCCCACCCCCCCCCCCCCCCACCCCCCCCCCCCCCCACCCCCCCCCCCCCCCACCCCCCCCCCCCCCCACCCCCCCCCCCCCCCACCCCCCCCCCCCCCCACCCCCCCCCCCCCCCACCCCCCCCCCCCCCCACCCCCCCCCCCCCCCACCCCCCCCCCCCCCCACCCCCCCCCCCCCCCACCCCCCCCCCCCCCCACCCCCCCCCCCCCCCACCCCCCCCCCCCCCCACCCCCCCCCCCCCCCACCCCCCCCCCCCCCCACCCCCCCCCCCCCCCACCCCCCCCCCCCCCCACCCCCCCCCCCCCCCACCCCCCCCCCCCCCCACCCCCCCCCCCCCCCACCCCCCCCCCCCCCCACCCCCCCCCCCCCCCACCCCCCCCCCCCCCCACCCCCCCCCCCCCCCACCCCCCCCCCCCCCCACCCCCCCCCCCCCCCACCCCCCCCCCCCCCCACCCCCCCCCCCCCCCACCCCCCCCCCCCCCCACCCCCCCCCCCCCCCACCCCCCCCCCCCCCCACCCCCCCCCCCCCCCACCCCCCCCCCCCCCCACCCCCCCCCCCCCCCACCCCCCCCCCCCCCCACCCCCCCCCCCCCCCACCCCCCCCCCCCCCCACCCCCCCCCCCCCCCACCCCCCCCCCCCCCCACCCCCCCCCCCCCCCACCCCCCCCCCCCCCCACCCCCCCCCCCCCCCACCCCCCCCCCCCCCCACCCCCCCCCCCCCCCACCCCCCCCCCCCCCCACCCCCCCCCCCCCCCACCCCCCCCCCCCCCCACCCCCCCCCCCCCCCACCCCCCCCCCCCCCCACCCCCCCCCCCCCCCACCCCCCCCCCCCCCCACCCCCCCCCCCCCCCACCCCCCCCCCCCCCCACCCCCCCCCCCCCCCACCCCCCCCCCCCCCCACCCCCCCCCCCCCCCACCCCCCCCCCCCCCCACCCCCCCCCCCCCCCACCCCCCCCCCCCCCCACCCCCCCCCCCCCCCACCCCCCCCCCCCCCCACCCCCCCCCCCCCCCACCCCCCCCCCCCCCCACCCCCCCCCCCCCCCACCCCCCCCCCCCCCCACCCCCCCCCCCCCCCACCCCCCCCCCCCCCCACCCCCCCCCCCCCCCACCCCCCCCCCCCCCCACCCCCCCCCCCCCCCACCCCCCCCCCCCCCCACCCCCCCCCCCCCCCACCCCCCCCCCCCCCCACCCCCCCCCCCCCCCACCCCCCCCCCCCCCCACCCCCCCCCCCCCCCACCCCCCCCCCCCCCCACCCCCCCCCCCCCCCACCCCCCCCCCCCCCCACCCCCCCCCCCCCCCACCCCCCCCCCCCCCCACCCCCCCCCCCCCCCACCCCCCCCCCCCCCCACCCCCCCCCCCCCCCACCCCCCCCCCCCCCCACCCCCCCCCCCCCCCACCCCCCCCCCCCCCCACCCCCCCCCCCCCCCACCCCCCCCCCCCCCCACCCCCCCCCCCCCCCACCCCCCCCCCCCCCCACCCCCCCCCCCCCCCACCCCCCCCCCCCCCCACCCCCCCCCCCCCCCACCCCCCCCCCCCCCCACCCCCCCCCCCCCCCACCCCCCCCCCCCCCCACCCCCCCCCCCCCCCACCCCCCCCCCCCCCCACCCCCCCCCCCCCCCACCCCCCCCCCCCCCCACCCCCCCCCCCCCCCACCCCCCCCCCCCCCCACCCCCCCCCCCCCCCACCCCCCCCCCCCCCCACCCCCCCCCCCCCCCACCCCCCCCCCCCCCCACCCCCCCCCCCCCCCACCCCCCCCCCCCCCCACCCCCCCCCCCCCCCACCCCCCCCCCCCCCCACCCCCCCCCCCCCCCACCCCCCCCCCCCCCCACCCCCCCCCCCCCCCACCCCCCCCCCCCCCCACCCCCCCCCCCCCCCACCCCCCCCCCCCCCCACCCCCCCCCCCCCCCACCCCCCCCCCCCCCCACCCCCCCCCCCCCCCACCCCCCCCCCCCCCCACCCCCCCCCCCCCCCACCCCCCCCCCCCCCCACCCCCCCCCCCCCCCACCCCCCCCCCCCCCCACCCCCCCCCCCCCCCACCCCCCCCCCCCCCCACCCCCCCCCCCCCCCACCCCCCCCCCCCCCCACCCCCCCCCCCCCCCACCCCCCCCCCCCCCCACCCCCCCCCCCCCCCACCCCCCCCCCCCCCCACCCCCCCCCCCCCCCACCCCCCCCCCCCCCCACCCCCCCCCCCCCCCACCCCCCCCCCCCCCCACCCCCCCCCCCCCCCACCCCCCCCCCCCCCCACCCCCCCCCCCCCCCACCCCCCCCCCCCCCCACCCCCCCCCCCCCCCACCCCCCCCCCCCCCCACCCCCCCCCCCCCCCACCCCCCCCCCCCCCCACCCCCCCCCCCCCCCACCCCCCCCCCCCCCCACCCCCCCCCCCCCCCACCCCCCCCCCCCCCCACCCCCCCCCCCCCCCACCCCCCCCCCCCCCCACCCCCCCCCCCCCCCACCCCCCCCCCCCCCCACCCCCCCCCCCCCCCACCCCCCCCCCCCCCCACCCCCCCCCCCCCCCACCCCCCCCCCCCCCCACCCCCCCCCCCCCCCACCCCCCCCCCCCCCCACCCCCCCCCCCCCCCACCCCCCCCCCCCCCCACCCCCCCCCCCCCCCACCCCCCCCCCCCCCCACCCCCCCCCCCCCCCACCCCCCCCCCCCCCCACCCCCCCCCCCCCCCACCCCCCCCCCCCCCCACCCCCCCCCCCCCCCACCCCCCCCCCCCCCCACCCCCCCCCCCCCCCACCCCCCCCCCCCCCCACCCCCCCCCCCCCCCACCCCCCCCCCCCCCCACCCCCCCCCCCCCCCACCCCCCCCCCCCCCCACCCCCCCCCCCCCCCACCCCCCCCCCCCCCCACCCCCCCCCCCCCCCACCCCCCCCCCCCCCCACCCCCCCCCCCCCCCACCCCCCCCCCCCCCCACCCCCCCCCCCCCCCACCCCCCCCCCCCCCCACCCCCCCCCCCCCCCACCCCCCCCCCCCCCCACCCCCCCCCCCCCCCACCCCCCCCCCCCCCCACCCCCCCCCCCCCCCACCCCCCCCCCCCCCCACCCCCCCCCCCCCCCACCCCCCCCCCCCCCCACCCCCCCCCCCCCCCACCCCCCCCCCCCCCCACCCCCCCCCCCCCCCACCCCCCCCCCCCCCCACCCCCCCCCCCCCCCACCCCCCCCCCCCCCCACCCCCCCCCCCCCCCACCCCCCCCCCCCCCCACCCCCCCCCCCCCCCACCCCCCCCCCCCCCCACCCCCCCCCCCCCCCACCCCCCCCCCCCCCCACCCCCCCCCCCCCCCACCCCCCCCCCCCCCCACCCCCCCCCCCCCCCACCCCCCCCCCCCCCCACCCCCCCCCCCCCCCACCCCCCCCCCCCCCCACCCCCCCCCCCCCCCACCCCCCCCCCCCCCCACCCCCCCCCCCCCCCACCCCCCCCCCCCCCCACCCCCCCCCCCCCCCACCCCCCCCCCCCCCCACCCCCCCCCCCCCCCACCCCCCCCCCCCCCCACCCCCCCCCCCCCCCACCCCCCCCCCCCCCCACCCCCCCCCCCCCCCACCCCCCCCCCCCCCCACCCCCCCCCCCCCCCACCCCCCCCCCCCCCCACCCCCCCCCCCCCCCACCCCCCCCCCCCCCCACCCCCCCCCCCCCCCACCCCCCCCCCCCCCCACCCCCCCCCCCCCCCACCCCCCCCCCCCCCCACCCCCCCCCCCCCCCACCCCCCCCCCCCCCCACCCCCCCCCCCCCCCACCCCCCCCCCCCCCCACCCCCCCCCCCCCCCACCCCCCCCCCCCCCCACCCCCCCCCCCCCCCACCCCCCCCCCCCCCCACCCCCCCCCCCCCCCACCCCCCCCCCCCCCCACCCCCCCCCCCCCCCACCCCCCCCCCCCCCCACCCCCCCCCCCCCCCACCCCCCCCCCCCCCCACCCCCCCCCCCCCCCACCCCCCCCCCCCCCCACCCCCCCCCCCCCCCACCCCCCCCCCCCCCCACCCCCCCCCCCCCCCACCCCCCCCCCCCCCCACCCCCCCCCCCCCCCACCCCCCCCCCCCCCCACCCCCCCCCCCCCCCACCCCCCCCCCCCCCCACCCCCCCCCCCCCCCACCCCCCCCCCCCCCCACCCCCCCCCCCCCCCACCCCCCCCCCCCCCCACCCCCCCCCCCCCCCACCCCCCCCCCCCCCCACCCCCCCCCCCCCCCACCCCCCCCCCCCCCCACCCCCCCCCCCCCCCACCCCCCCCCCCCCCCACCCCCCCCCCCCCCCACCCCCCCCCCCCCCCACCCCCCCCCCCCCCCACCCCCCCCCCCCCCCACCCCCCCCCCCCCCCACCCCCCCCCCCCCCCACCCCCCCCCCCCCCCACCCCCCCCCCCCCCCACCCCCCCCCCCCCCCACCCCCCCCCCCCCCCACCCCCCCCCCCCCCCACCCCCCCCCCCCCCCACCCCCCCCCCCCCCCACCCCCCCCCCCCCCCACCCCCCCCCCCCCCCACCCCCCCCCCCCCCCACCCCCCCCCCCCCCCACCCCCCCCCCCCCCCACCCCCCCCCCCCCCCACCCCCCCCCCCCCCCACCCCCCCCCCCCCCCACCCCCCCCCCCCCCCACCCCCCCCCCCCCCCACCCCCCCCCCCCCCCACCCCCCCCCCCCCCCACCCCCCCCCCCCCCCACCCCCCCCCCCCCCCACCCCCCCCCCCCCCCACCCCCCCCCCCCCCCACCCCCCCCCCCCCCCACCCCCCCCCCCCCCCACCCCCCCCCCCCCCCACCCCCCCCCCCCCCCACCCCCCCCCCCCCCCACCCCCCCCCCCCCCCACCCCCCCCCCCCCCCACCCCCCCCCCCCCCCACCCCCCCCCCCCCCCACCCCCCCCCCCCCCCACCCCCCCCCCCCCCCACCCCCCCCCCCCCCCACCCCCCCCCCCCCCCACCCCCCCCCCCCCCCACCCCCCCCCCCCCCCACCCCCCCCCCCCCCCACCCCCCCCCCCCCCCACCCCCCCCCCCCCCCACCCCCCCCCCCCCCCACCCCCCCCCCCCCCCACCCCCCCCCCCCCCCACCCCCCCCCCCCCCCACCCCCCCCCCCCCCCACCCCCCCCCCCCCCCACCCCCCCCCCCCCCCACCCCCCCCCCCCCCCACCCCCCCCCCCCCCCACCCCCCCCCCCCCCCACCCCCCCCCCCCCCCACCCCCCCCCCCCCCCACCCCCCCCCCCCCCCACCCCCCCCCCCCCCCACCCCCCCCCCCCCCCACCCCCCCCCCCCCCCACCCCCCCCCCCCCCCACCCCCCCCCCCCCCCACCCCCCCCCCCCCCCACCCCCCCCCCCCCCCACCCCCCCCCCCCCCCACCCCCCCCCCCCCCCACCCCCCCCCCCCCCCACCCCCCCCCCCCCCCACCCCCCCCCCCCCCCACCCCCCCCCCCCCCCACCCCCCCCCCCCCCCACCCCCCCCCCCCCCCACCCCCCCCCCCCCCCACCCCCCCCCCCCCCCACCCCCCCCCCCCCCCACCCCCCCCCCCCCCCACCCCCCCCCCCCCCCACCCCCCCCCCCCCCCACCCCCCCCCCCCCCCACCCCCCCCCCCCCCCACCCCCCCCCCCCCCCACCCCCCCCCCCCCCCACCCCCCCCCCCCCCCACCCCCCCCCCCCCCCACCCCCCCCCCCCCCCACCCCCCCCCCCCCCCACCCCCCCCCCCCCCCACCCCCCCCCCCCCCCACCCCCCCCCCCCCCCACCCCCCCCCCCCCCCACCCCCCCCCCCCCCCACCCCCCCCCCCCCCCACCCCCCCCCCCCCCCACCCCCCCCCCCCCCCACCCCCCCCCCCCCCCACCCCCCCCCCCCCCCACCCCCCCCCCCCCCCACCCCCCCCCCCCCCCACCCCCCCCCCCCCCCACCCCCCCCCCCCCCCACCCCCCCCCCCCCCCACCCCCCCCCCCCCCCACCCCCCCCCCCCCCCACCCCCCCCCCCCCCCACCCCCCCCCCCCCCCACCCCCCCCCCCCCCCACCCCCCCCCCCCCCCACCCCCCCCCCCCCCCACCCCCCCCCCCCCCCACCCCCCCCCCCCCCCACCCCCCCCCCCCCCCACCCCCCCCCCCCCCCACCCCCCCCCCCCCCCACCCCCCCCCCCCCCCACCCCCCCCCCCCCCCACCCCCCCCCCCCCCCACCCCCCCCCCCCCCCACCCCCCCCCCCCCCCACCCCCCCCCCCCCCCACCCCCCCCCCCCCCCACCCCCCCCCCCCCCCACCCCCCCCCCCCCCCACCCCCCCCCCCCCCCACCCCCCCCCCCCCCCACCCCCCCCCCCCCCCACCCCCCCCCCCCCCCACCCCCCCCCCCCCCCACCCCCCCCCCCCCCCACCCCCCCCCCCCCCCACCCCCCCCCCCCCCCACCCCCCCCCCCCCCCACCCCCCCCCCCCCCCACCCCCCCCCCCCCCCACCCCCCCCCCCCCCCACCCCCCCCCCCCCCCACCCCCCCCCCCCCCCACCCCCCCCCCCCCCCACCCCCCCCCCCCCCCACCCCCCCCCCCCCCCACCCCCCCCCCCCCCCACCCCCCCCCCCCCCCACCCCCCCCCCCCCCCACCCCCCCCCCCCCCCACCCCCCCCCCCCCCCACCCCCCCCCCCCCCCACCCCCCCCCCCCCCCACCCCCCCCCCCCCCCACCCCCCCCCCCCCCCACCCCCCCCCCCCCCCACCCCCCCCCCCCCCCACCCCCCCCCCCCCCCACCCCCCCCCCCCCCCACCCCCCCCCCCCCCCACCCCCCCCCCCCCCCACCCCCCCCCCCCCCCACCCCCCCCCCCCCCCACCCCCCCCCCCCCCCACCCCCCCCCCCCCCCACCCCCCCCCCCCCCCACCCCCCCCCCCCCCCACCCCCCCCCCCCCCCACCCCCCCCCCCCCCCACCCCCCCCCCCCCCCACCCCCCCCCCCCCCCACCCCCCCCCCCCCCCACCCCCCCCCCCCCCCACCCCCCCCCCCCCCCACCCCCCCCCCCCCCCACCCCCCCCCCCCCCCACCCCCCCCCCCCCCCACCCCCCCCCCCCCCCACCCCCCCCCCCCCCCACCCCCCCCCCCCCCCACCCCCCCCCCCCCCCACCCCCCCCCCCCCCCACCCCCCCCCCCCCCCACCCCCCCCCCCCCCCACCCCCCCCCCCCCCCACCCCCCCCCCCCCCCACCCCCCCCCCCCCCCACCCCCCCCCCCCCCCACCCCCCCCCCCCCCCACCCCCCCCCCCCCCCACCCCCCCCCCCCCCCACCCCCCCCCCCCCCCACCCCCCCCCCCCCCCACCCCCCCCCCCCCCCACCCCCCCCCCCCCCCACCCCCCCCCCCCCCCACCCCCCCCCCCCCCCACCCCCCCCCCCCCCCACCCCCCCCCCCCCCCACCCCCCCCCCCCCCCACCCCCCCCCCCCCCCACCCCCCCCCCCCCCCACCCCCCCCCCCCCCCACCCCCCCCCCCCCCCACCCCCCCCCCCCCCCACCCCCCCCCCCCCCCACCCCCCCCCCCCCCCACCCCCCCCCCCCCCCACCCCCCCCCCCCCCCACCCCCCCCCCCCCCCACCCCCCCCCCCCCCCACCCCCCCCCCCCCCCACCCCCCCCCCCCCCCACCCCCCCCCCCCCCCACCCCCCCCCCCCCCCACCCCCCCCCCCCCCCACCCCCCCCCCCCCCCACCCCCCCCCCCCCCCACCCCCCCCCCCCCCCACCCCCCCCCCCCCCCACCCCCCCCCCCCCCCACCCCCCCCCCCCCCCACCCCCCCCCCCCCCCACCCCCCCCCCCCCCCACCCCCCCCCCCCCCCACCCCCCCCCCCCCCCACCCCCCCCCCCCCCCACCCCCCCCCCCCCCCACCCCCCCCCCCCCCCACCCCCCCCCCCCCCCACCCCCCCCCCCCCCCACCCCCCCCCCCCCCCACCCCCCCCCCCCCCCACCCCCCCCCCCCCCCACCCCCCCCCCCCCCCACCCCCCCCCCCCCCCACCCCCCCCCCCCCCCACCCCCCCCCCCCCCCACCCCCCCCCCCCCCCACCCCCCCCCCCCCCCACCCCCCCCCCCCCCCACCCCCCCCCCCCCCCACCCCCCCCCCCCCCCACCCCCCCCCCCCCCCACCCCCCCCCCCCCCCACCCCCCCCCCCCCCCACCCCCCCCCCCCCCCACCCCCCCCCCCCCCCACCCCCCCCCCCCCCCACCCCCCCCCCCCCCCACCCCCCCCCCCCCCCACCCCCCCCCCCCCCCACCCCCCCCCCCCCCCACCCCCCCCCCCCCCCACCCCCCCCCCCCCCCACCCCCCCCCCCCCCCACCCCCCCCCCCCCCCACCCCCCCCCCCCCCCACCCCCCCCCCCCCCCACCCCCCCCCCCCCCCACCCCCCCCCCCCCCCACCCCCCCCCCCCCCCACCCCCCCCCCCCCCCACCCCCCCCCCCCCCCACCCCCCCCCCCCCCCACCCCCCCCCCCCCCCACCCCCCCCCCCCCCCACCCCCCCCCCCCCCCACCCCCCCCCCCCCCCACCCCCCCCCCCCCCCACCCCCCCCCCCCCCCACCCCCCCCCCCCCCCACCCCCCCCCCCCCCCACCCCCCCCCCCCCCCACCCCCCCCCCCCCCCACCCCCCCCCCCCCCCACCCCCCCCCCCCCCCACCCCCCCCCCCCCCCACCCCCCCCCCCCCCCACCCCCCCCCCCCCCCACCCCCCCCCCCCCCCACCCCCCCCCCCCCCCACCCCCCCCCCCCCCCACCCCCCCCCCCCCCCACCCCCCCCCCCCCCCACCCCCCCCCCCCCCCACCCCCCCCCCCCCCCACCCCCCCCCCCCCCCACCCCCCCCCCCCCCCACCCCCCCCCCCCCCCACCCCCCCCCCCCCCCACCCCCCCCCCCCCCCACCCCCCCCCCCCCCCACCCCCCCCCCCCCCCACCCCCCCCCCCCCCCACCCCCCCCCCCCCCCACCCCCCCCCCCCCCCACCCCCCCCCCCCCCCACCCCCCCCCCCCCCCACCCCCCCCCCCCCCCACCCCCCCCCCCCCCCACCCCCCCCCCCCCCCACCCCCCCCCCCCCCCACCCCCCCCCCCCCCCACCCCCCCCCCCCCCCACCCCCCCCCCCCCCCACCCCCCCCCCCCCCCACCCCCCCCCCCCCCCACCCCCCCCCCCCCCCACCCCCCCCCCCCCCCACCCCCCCCCCCCCCCACCCCCCCCCCCCCCCACCCCCCCCCCCCCCCACCCCCCCCCCCCCCCACCCCCCCCCCCCCCCACCCCCCCCCCCCCCCACCCCCCCCCCCCCCCACCCCCCCCCCCCCCCACCCCCCCCCCCCCCCACCCCCCCCCCCCCCCACCCCCCCCCCCCCCCACCCCCCCCCCCCCCCACCCCCCCCCCCCCCCACCCCCCCCCCCCCCCACCCCCCCCCCCCCCCACCCCCCCCCCCCCCCACCCCCCCCCCCCCCCACCCCCCCCCCCCCCCACCCCCCCCCCCCCCCACCCCCCCCCCCCCCCACCCCCCCCCCCCCCCACCCCCCCCCCCCCCCACCCCCCCCCCCCCCCACCCCCCCCCCCCCCCACCCCCCCCCCCCCCCACCCCCCCCCCCCCCCACCCCCCCCCCCCCCCACCCCCCCCCCCCCCCACCCCCCCCCCCCCCCACCCCCCCCCCCCCCCACCCCCCCCCCCCCCCACCCCCCCCCCCCCCCACCCCCCCCCCCCCCCACCCCCCCCCCCCCCCACCCCCCCCCCCCCCCACCCCCCCCCCCCCCCACCCCCCCCCCCCCCCACCCCCCCCCCCCCCCACCCCCCCCCCCCCCCACCCCCCCCCCCCCCCACCCCCCCCCCCCCCCACCCCCCCCCCCCCCCACCCCCCCCCCCCCCCACCCCCCCCCCCCCCCACCCCCCCCCCCCCCCACCCCCCCCCCCCCCCACCCCCCCCCCCCCCCACCCCCCCCCCCCCCCACCCCCCCCCCCCCCCACCCCCCCCCCCCCCCACCCCCCCCCCCCCCCACCCCCCCCCCCCCCCACCCCCCCCCCCCCCCACCCCCCCCCCCCCCCACCCCCCCCCCCCCCCACCCCCCCCCCCCCCCACCCCCCCCCCCCCCCACCCCCCCCCCCCCCCACCCCCCCCCCCCCCCACCCCCCCCCCCCCCCACCCCCCCCCCCCCCCACCCCCCCCCCCCCCCACCCCCCCCCCCCCCCACCCCCCCCCCCCCCCACCCCCCCCCCCCCCCACCCCCCCCCCCCCCCACCCCCCCCCCCCCCCACCCCCCCCCCCCCCCACCCCCCCCCCCCCCCACCCCCCCCCCCCCCCACCCCCCCCCCCCCCCACCCCCCCCCCCCCCCACCCCCCCCCCCCCCCACCCCCCCCCCCCCCCACCCCCCCCCCCCCCCACCCCCCCCCCCCCCCACCCCCCCCCCCCCCCACCCCCCCCCCCCCCCACCCCCCCCCCCCCCCACCCCCCCCCCCCCCCACCCCCCCCCCCCCCCACCCCCCCCCCCCCCCACCCCCCCCCCCCCCCACCCCCCCCCCCCCCCACCCCCCCCCCCCCCCACCCCCCCCCCCCCCCACCCCCCCCCCCCCCCACCCCCCCCCCCCCCCACCCCCCCCCCCCCCCACCCCCCCCCCCCCCCACCCCCCCCCCCCCCCACCCCCCCCCCCCCCCACCCCCCCCCCCCCCCACCCCCCCCCCCCCCCACCCCCCCCCCCCCCCACCCCCCCCCCCCCCCACCCCCCCCCCCCCCCACCCCCCCCCCCCCCCACCCCCCCCCCCCCCCACCCCCCCCCCCCCCCACCCCCCCCCCCCCCCACCCCCCCCCCCCCCCACCCCCCCCCCCCCCCACCCCCCCCCCCCCCCACCCCCCCCCCCCCCCACCCCCCCCCCCCCCCACCCCCCCCCCCCCCCACCCCCCCCCCCCCCCACCCCCCCCCCCCCCCACCCCCCCCCCCCCCCACCCCCCCCCCCCCCCACCCCCCCCCCCCCCCACCCCCCCCCCCCCCCACCCCCCCCCCCCCCCACCCCCCCCCCCCCCCACCCCCCCCCCCCCCCACCCCCCCCCCCCCCCACCCCCCCCCCCCCCCACCCCCCCCCCCCCCCACCCCCCCCCCCCCCCACCCCCCCCCCCCCCCACCCCCCCCCCCCCCCACCCCCCCCCCCCCCCACCCCCCCCCCCCCCCACCCCCCCCCCCCCCCACCCCCCCCCCCCCCCACCCCCCCCCCCCCCCACCCCCCCCCCCCCCCACCCCCCCCCCCCCCCACCCCCCCCCCCCCCCACCCCCCCCCCCCCCCACCCCCCCCCCCCCCCACCCCCCCCCCCCCCCACCCCCCCCCCCCCCCACCCCCCCCCCCCCCCACCCCCCCCCCCCCCCACCCCCCCCCCCCCCCACCCCCCCCCCCCCCCACCCCCCCCCCCCCCCACCCCCCCCCCCCCCCACCCCCCCCCCCCCCCACCCCCCCCCCCCCCCACCCCCCCCCCCCCCCACCCCCCCCCCCCCCCACCCCCCCCCCCCCCCACCCCCCCCCCCCCCCACCCCCCCCCCCCCCCACCCCCCCCCCCCCCCACCCCCCCCCCCCCCCACCCCCCCCCCCCCCCACCCCCCCCCCCCCCCACCCCCCCCCCCCCCCACCCCCCCCCCCCCCCACCCCCCCCCCCCCCCACCCCCCCCCCCCCCCACCCCCCCCCCCCCCCACCCCCCCCCCCCCCCACCCCCCCCCCCCCCCACCCCCCCCCCCCCCCACCCCCCCCCCCCCCCACCCCCCCCCCCCCCCACCCCCCCCCCCCCCCACCCCCCCCCCCCCCCACCCCCCCCCCCCCCCACCCCCCCCCCCCCCCACCCCCCCCCCCCCCCACCCCCCCCCCCCCCCACCCCCCCCCCCCCCCACCCCCCCCCCCCCCCACCCCCCCCCCCCCCCACCCCCCCCCCCCCCCACCCCCCCCCCCCCCCACCCCCCCCCCCCCCCACCCCCCCCCCCCCCCACCCCCCCCCCCCCCCACCCCCCCCCCCCCCCACCCCCCCCCCCCCCCACCCCCCCCCCCCCCCACCCCCCCCCCCCCCCACCCCCCCCCCCCCCCACCCCCCCCCCCCCCCACCCCCCCCCCCCCCCACCCCCCCCCCCCCCCACCCCCCCCCCCCCCCACCCCCCCCCCCCCCCACCCCCCCCCCCCCCCACCCCCCCCCCCCCCCACCCCCCCCCCCCCCCACCCCCCCCCCCCCCCACCCCCCCCCCCCCCCACCCCCCCCCCCCCCCACCCCCCCCCCCCCCCACCCCCCCCCCCCCCCACCCCCCCCCCCCCCCACCCCCCCCCCCCCCCACCCCCCCCCCCCCCCACCCCCCCCCCCCCCCACCCCCCCCCCCCCCCACCCCCCCCCCCCCCCACCCCCCCCCCCCCCCACCCCCCCCCCCCCCCACCCCCCCCCCCCCCCACCCCCCCCCCCCCCCACCCCCCCCCCCCCCCACCCCCCCCCCCCCCCACCCCCCCCCCCCCCCACCCCCCCCCCCCCCCACCCCCCCCCCCCCCCACCCCCCCCCCCCCCCACCCCCCCCCCCCCCCACCCCCCCCCCCCCCCACCCCCCCCCCCCCCCACCCCCCCCCCCCCCCACCCCCCCCCCCCCCCACCCCCCCCCCCCCCCACCCCCCCCCCCCCCCACCCCCCCCCCCCCCCACCCCCCCCCCCCCCCACCCCCCCCCCCCCCCACCCCCCCCCCCCCCCACCCCCCCCCCCCCCCACCCCCCCCCCCCCCCACCCCCCCCCCCCCCCACCCCCCCCCCCCCCCACCCCCCCCCCCCCCCACCCCCCCCCCCCCCCACCCCCCCCCCCCCCCACCCCCCCCCCCCCCCACCCCCCCCCCCCCCCACCCCCCCCCCCCCCCACCCCCCCCCCCCCCCACCCCCCCCCCCCCCCACCCCCCCCCCCCCCCACCCCCCCCCCCCCCCACCCCCCCCCCCCCCCACCCCCCCCCCCCCCCACCCCCCCCCCCCCCCACCCCCCCCCCCCCCCACCCCCCCCCCCCCCCACCCCCCCCCCCCCCCACCCCCCCCCCCCCCCACCCCCCCCCCCCCCCACCCCCCCCCCCCCCCACCCCCCCCCCCCCCCACCCCCCCCCCCCCCCACCCCCCCCCCCCCCCACCCCCCCCCCCCCCCACCCCCCCCCCCCCCCACCCCCCCCCCCCCCCACCCCCCCCCCCCCCCACCCCCCCCCCCCCCCACCCCCCCCCCCCCCCACCCCCCCCCCCCCCCACCCCCCCCCCCCCCCACCCCCCCCCCCCCCCACCCCCCCCCCCCCCCACCCCCCCCCCCCCCCACCCCCCCCCCCCCCCACCCCCCCCCCCCCCCACCCCCCCCCCCCCCCACCCCCCCCCCCCCCCACCCCCCCCCCCCCCCACCCCCCCCCCCCCCCACCCCCCCCCCCCCCCACCCCCCCCCCCCCCCACCCCCCCCCCCCCCCACCCCCCCCCCCCCCCACCCCCCCCCCCCCCCACCCCCCCCCCCCCCCACCCCCCCCCCCCCCCACCCCCCCCCCCCCCCACCCCCCCCCCCCCCCACCCCCCCCCCCCCCCACCCCCCCCCCCCCCCACCCCCCCCCCCCCCCACCCCCCCCCCCCCCCACCCCCCCCCCCCCCCACCCCCCCCCCCCCCCACCCCCCCCCCCCCCCACCCCCCCCCCCCCCCACCCCCCCCCCCCCCCACCCCCCCCCCCCCCCACCCCCCCCCCCCCCCACCCCCCCCCCCCCCCACCCCCCCCCCCCCCCACCCCCCCCCCCCCCCACCCCCCCCCCCCCCCACCCCCCCCCCCCCCCACCCCCCCCCCCCCCCACCCCCCCCCCCCCCCACCCCCCCCCCCCCCCACCCCCCCCCCCCCCCACCCCCCCCCCCCCCCACCCCCCCCCCCCCCCACCCCCCCCCCCCCCCACCCCCCCCCCCCCCCACCCCCCCCCCCCCCCACCCCCCCCCCCCCCCACCCCCCCCCCCCCCCACCCCCCCCCCCCCCCACCCCCCCCCCCCCCCACCCCCCCCCCCCCCCACCCCCCCCCCCCCCCACCCCCCCCCCCCCCCACCCCCCCCCCCCCCCACCCCCCCCCCCCCCCACCCCCCCCCCCCCCCACCCCCCCCCCCCCCCACCCCCCCCCCCCCCCACCCCCCCCCCCCCCCACCCCCCCCCCCCCCCACCCCCCCCCCCCCCCACCCCCCCCCCCCCCCACCCCCCCCCCCCCCCACCCCCCCCCCCCCCCACCCCCCCCCCCCCCCACCCCCCCCCCCCCCCACCCCCCCCCCCCCCCACCCCCCCCCCCCCCCACCCCCCCCCCCCCCCACCCCCCCCCCCCCCCACCCCCCCCCCCCCCCACCCCCCCCCCCCCCCACCCCCCCCCCCCCCCACCCCCCCCCCCCCCCACCCCCCCCCCCCCCCACCCCCCCCCCCCCCCACCCCCCCCCCCCCCCACCCCCCCCCCCCCCCACCCCCCCCCCCCCCCACCCCCCCCCCCCCCCACCCCCCCCCCCCCCCACCCCCCCCCCCCCCCACCCCCCCCCCCCCCCACCCCCCCCCCCCCCCACCCCCCCCCCCCCCCACCCCCCCCCCCCCCCACCCCCCCCCCCCCCCACCCCCCCCCCCCCCCACCCCCCCCCCCCCCCACCCCCCCCCCCCCCCACCCCCCCCCCCCCCCACCCCCCCCCCCCCCCACCCCCCCCCCCCCCCACCCCCCCCCCCCCCCACCCCCCCCCCCCCCCACCCCCCCCCCCCCCCACCCCCCCCCCCCCCCACCCCCCCCCCCCCCCACCCCCCCCCCCCCCCACCCCCCCCCCCCCCCACCCCCCCCCCCCCCCACCCCCCCCCCCCCCCACCCCCCCCCCCCCCCACCCCCCCCCCCCCCCACCCCCCCCCCCCCCCACCCCCCCCCCCCCCCACCCCCCCCCCCCCCCACCCCCCCCCCCCCCCACCCCCCCCCCCCCCCACCCCCCCCCCCCCCCACCCCCCCCCCCCCCCACCCCCCCCCCCCCCCACCCCCCCCCCCCCCCACCCCCCCCCCCCCCCACCCCCCCCCCCCCCCACCCCCCCCCCCCCCCACCCCCCCCCCCCCCCACCCCCCCCCCCCCCCACCCCCCCCCCCCCCCACCCCCCCCCCCCCCCACCCCCCCCCCCCCCCACCCCCCCCCCCCCCCACCCCCCCCCCCCCCCACCCCCCCCCCCCCCCACCCCCCCCCCCCCCCACCCCCCCCCCCCCCCACCCCCCCCCCCCCCCACCCCCCCCCCCCCCCACCCCCCCCCCCCCCCACCCCCCCCCCCCCCCACCCCCCCCCCCCCCCACCCCCCCCCCCCCCCACCCCCCCCCCCCCCCACCCCCCCCCCCCCCCACCCCCCCCCCCCCCCACCCCCCCCCCCCCCCACCCCCCCCCCCCCCCACCCCCCCCCCCCCCCACCCCCCCCCCCCCCCACCCCCCCCCCCCCCCACCCCCCCCCCCCCCCACCCCAACAGTAATGGCATACGATCGGTATGTGGCTATCTGCAATCCATTGCACTATGAGACTATTATGCACAGAGGAGCCTGCATTCAGATGGCGGTCAGTGCATGGATTGCTGGTATACTCAATGGTGTGTTACACAGTGGAGGAACTTTTGCTATCACCTTCTGCTCCAATATGATCGATCAGTTCTTCTGTGAAGCACCACAGATTCTAAAACTTGCATGTTCAAACATGTATCTAGTTGAAGTTGGAGTGATTATTTTGAGCTCTTTCTTTGGACTGGGATGCTTCATCTACATCATTTTTACCTATGTGCTGATTTTTCGGGCAGTGCTTAGAATCCCTTCCGTGGATGGTCAGAAAAAAGCCATCTCCACTTGTCTTCCCCACCTCACTGTGATCTCTTTGCTTATCTTTACTGGCATCTTTGCCTATGGGCGGCCTCAGAGTTACAGTTCATCTGACCTGAATGTTCTGTCTGCAATAATTTATGCTATAATTCCTCCCTTGCTCAATCCATTCATTTATAGCATGAGAAACAAGGACATCAAGACTGCATTGCTGAAGTTCTTTAATTGTGGACATTTTTCTAAAATTATTGCTAGGAATGTTTTTCTACAAAAATGAGATGGAATATCCTGCAGCAGAGAATTTGTGGGGGCTTCAGATATAGTACACAAGATAGATTAGAGGGATTTTTTGAAGCACTTCAGATCATGTCTGAGGTGGATGGTTTGTGTTTACTCTTCTCCCCAGCATTTACTTTGGGTGTTGAAAATATGGTGCTGAGCGTTTGGGCTTTTAGAAGGAATGGGATGCATCCCAAACAGGTAACTGCAGTGAGGAGGAGGGAGACTTCATAAACATCCTTCCCAACTATGGTTTCATTAGGGTTCTTCTTTGCAGGTTTTTTCTCCAGACAGAAAGAAGTCATAGGTACATCCTAACATTTGCATTTGTTACACAGACAGGTCTCTCACCTTTCCAGCTCATTCAAAATTGTAAGTCCATTTTTCCCTTTGGTATTTTGCAGTCCTCCAAGAAAGTGCTGCAGTGCACATAGTATACATATTCGGAAAAATTACAAATCCATCTGCAATTTCCTGGGAAATTAACACTGTTAGTTGAAATGCACTGACCTGGACTTGTCGTATTTCATGCAGATCAATCCTACCTGGTATTAATGGGGGGATATCTTTCAATTAGATATGATATGTAATCTATTTTCATTTGCCATTGTCATACAATGGCTAGGATTTCAGACGCCCAGATCTGAATGTTTACTCTGCCATCAAACACACCAGATGACCTGTGGCTAGTTATTGTTTCTCAGCTTAACCTACTTAATGGTTTTGTTGAGAGGATAAAGCAAAGAAAAGCAAACATTGTACGCAGCCTGAGCTTTCTTGATCAAATGCAGGATAAAAATGTACAAAACATTTATAGCGATTATGTACTAATGTCCTAAATGTAATAAACAATGTAATATAAATCAATAATGTACTACCCTAAATGTATTATTATTATTATTATTATTATTATTATTATTATTATTATTATTATTATTATTATTATTATTATTATTATTATTATTATTATTATTATTTAGACTTTTATATCACTCATCCCCAAAGGGCTCTGAGTGTTATCTGAATCACTCTGTAAACAACATAGCACAACTTAACAAAAGAGCACTCTCATAATTTAAATGTAAGTACAATATTAATATAGGCTCTAAACATTAAAATAATTAAGACCATTTAAAACACAGCGTACAAAATATAGAGTCCAGATGATCTAACAAGCCCCTCTTTAGAGGGAGATGGAAAGGCCACTGGCGTAATGCCCATTGGGCAAGGTGGGCAGCTACCCAGGTCATCACCTTGTGGGGGGGCATCAAAATGCTGGGTTCGTTTTTGGGTATTTTTTGTGGTTTTCCATTTTTGGCCTGCAGGGGGCGCAGTTTTTAGGCTAGCAGCACCACAATTTCAGCGTATCATCAGGAGACTGTCCTTATGCTACCCCCCACGTTTGGTGAGGTTTGGTTCAGGGAGTCCAAAGTTATGGACCCCCAAAGAGGGGGGTCCCATCCCCCATTGTTTCCAATGGGATCTAATAGGAGATGAGGGCTACAGTTTTGAGGGTCCATAACTTTGGCCCCCCTGAACCAAACTGCACCAAACCTGGTGGATATCATTAGGGCAGTCTCCTGATTAGACCCTGAAAGCTTTGAGACTGTGCATTCAGAAATGTGCCCCCCCAGCCTGCAACCCCCATTGACAGCAATGCAGAAAACTCAATGCAGAAGAATGTGGGATGGGGTACCCCCTTTGAGGGTCCATAACTTTGGACCCCCTAAACCAAACTGCACCAAACATGGGAGGTCCCATCAGGACAGTTTCCAGATGATACCCTGAAATTTTGGTGCCAATACATCCAAAAATGCACCCCCTTCAGGAACATCCCAGAAATTTGCCCAAGAATCTTTGTTCTGCATTGAGTTTTCTGTATTACTGTCAATGGGGGTTGCAGGCTGAGGGGGGCACATTTCTGAATGCACAGTCTCACAACTTTCAGGGTCTCATCAAGAGACTGCCCTGATGATACCCCCAGGTTTGGTGCAGTTTGGTTCAGGGGGGCCAAAGTTATGGACCCTCAAAACTGTAGCCCCCATCTCCTATTAGCTCCCATTGGAAACAATGGGGGATGGGGCACCCCCTTTGGGAGTCCAGAACTTTGGACTCCTTGAACCAAACCTCACCAAACTTGGGGAGTAGCATAAGGACAGTATTCTGATGATACGCTGAATTTTGGTGCTGATATGTCTAAAAATGCACCCCCTGCAGGCACCAATGTCCTGGTGCAAAAAAAAATTGGTCGTGGTGGAGTGGCCGCCCATGGGGGGGGGGGGCATCCAACTCAGGTTTTGCCCAGGGCTACAGTTTGCCCAGGGCTGCCTCGTTATGCCCCTGGGAAAGGTCGAGAGATGAAAAAGGGCCGCAGAAGTTAAAAGGGGGAGAGAGCACTGTACAGAGCAATGTAATATAAACCAATAGTGGTAAAATTCAATTATTCTTTCATACGTGGTGGACTTGTAAAAAGGTGAAAACATTTTGGAAAACAATTCACACAGAAATGAAGAACATATTGAAGATGAAATCTCAAATGGGCCCCTAAACTATGCTGTTAGTCCTTTTGGCAAAAAAAGAACTACTAACAAAACAAAAATAATTATTTTTATACCTATGAACAGCAGCAAGAATTATAGTTGCATCTAGCTGGACAATGGAGATATTTGTTTATCAAGAAGACTGGGAAGAGTACTTCAATATGGCCAAACTGAATAGTTTTGTAAACGGATGGCTGGAAAATGAATTTAAAGAGAAGCAAGAGTAAAAATATTTTAATAAAATGATTAGAGTAAGAATTATAACACTTTTTCTCTGTGTCCAAAAACTTATGTGCATCTGTTAATTAATTAATGTAGTCAATGAAATTGCTTAATGATCAATTACTATGGTTGTTCCTATTCATTATACTAGCTATTGTTAATTTATCTTCAATAATATGACAATGAAGTTTACAAAATCATAAATGCAGGTCTACTTTTATAATCATTTCTAAAATGTATGATTATGGTTATTGTTATGTTTGTTCAAGTCTACACATTTTTAGTTTTTATATTTCTTGTCTTATTCTTTGTTTTTCAAAGAAAAACTATTTTAAAAAGGGGTGAGATGCAATGTTGGGATGAGAGCAGCAGCAGCAGCAGCTAAAAAGGTGCTAGGTTCCTATTTTATTCAAGTAAAATGTATCTGAGGGCACTTTCGCACATGCAGAATATTGCACTTTCAATCCATTTTATTGTGCTAAATACCAAAATCCACTGCAAACAATTGTGAAAGTGGATTGAAAGTATATTATTCTGCATGTGAGAAAGTCCCCTTTGTGATGGTGAATGATGTACAGTTTTCATAAGAACAATAGCTAAGTAAGAACAATAGCGAAGTAATAAGAACAATAGCGAAGTAATAAGAACAATAGCTAAGTAGTTGAGGAGGTTATTCCAAAGCCTGGGAGGAATCACAGAAGAAGCCCTTCCACCTTCCCCCACCTCCCATGTCTCCCAAGCACCTTCCACATTCCCCCACCTCCCATGGCTTTCACAAGGAATGTTGCCCATCCTGAACAGGTAACTGCAAGTGAAGAGGAGAGAGACGTGAGAAACATCATTCCTTATTTGTGTTGCCATGGGTGCTTGGAAGTCTTCTCTTGGAAGGCTTCTTGCCCTGGCATAAAGAAGATACAGGTCCGTCCTAACAATACCATTTATGACACAGGCAGTTATCTCACTTTTCCTACCACGATCAAAATCATTAGTCCACATTTCCCTAAGTTTGCTATTTTGCAGTCCTCTAAGATATCATTAAATGGGACTCAGCACACATCTTGGGAAAAGTCACAAATCCACCTGCAATTTCATAGGAAATTAAAGTAGGAAATTAAAATACATTTATCTGGACCTATTGTATTTCGTCCTGATCAAATTCTACTGTGTTCATAGAGATATATATTCCAATGGGATACAATATGTAATATGTTTTTCATTGTCATGTAATTGGTAAGAATTCAAATTAGGATCTTGGAGGCCTGGGTTGACATCCACTCGTGCCATGAGGCACACTAGATGACGTTGGTGCAGTGATTAAGCCTTCTCAGCTTAACCTACCTCACAGGGTGGCTGAGAAGATAGTGGAGGAAGGAAAAACAGTGTATATAGCCTGTGATTCCTGGACTACAGGCAGGATAGAAATTTACAAGAGTAAGAGACAGGGTATATTATAATCTTAGTGTTGTCTTCATGTTCTTTCTCACAGCTACTTCTGATCCTCACTGTCAAAACAAGTGTTGAATTCAAACAGGTAATCATTTCTGTTCTGTGCTAAAAGTCATGAAAATCTACAGCAATTGTCCAATATCATAGGTGGGAAATAGTTGTTGTTGCAAATTAAAGAAAAATATCTAGCTTTACCAAGGAATTATATACAAAAAGGGTGTGGTGAATCTGCACAAATGACCTCTTGCACAAGAAACAAACAAAAATGGCGGGACATATTTTAATGCTAGATATATGAAGGATTTGGCTTGGGGTACAAATTTACCTGGGGTGGAGGATGGCATGAGTTGCCTCAAGCTTGTCAGATCTCAGAAGCTAAGCTGGGTAAGTACTTGGAAGACCATGAAGGAAGCCTGTTCAGAAGAAGGCAATGGCAAATCATCTCTGCTTCTTCAATGCTTTGAGAGCTGCTTGCTGAAGCTACCATACAGCTTTTATTTGAAGGTTACACACTTGAAGGCTGTACATGGATTGTACACATAGACACACAAATGAGCCCCATGCAGTATGTATTTCTTTTAAGTTGACTTGAGTGTTAAAAGCTGAAAACATTGTTAGGTGATAGCTGATGTCTCGGTGGTGCTTATTTGGCACAGTGCAAACATGTATGTCTCTAGAATCTTTTTGTCTTTGAATATTGTCACATGTACTGTAGTAAAAAATGCTGGTTCAGTATAATCTATCTATCCATCTATCCATCTATCCATCGACCCATCGATCCATCGATCCATCGATCCATTGATCCACCTGTCTACCTATCTACATACAGAAACACTTCAGCTTTTAAAAAGTAATAAAAATAGGACTTCCTCAAACCACTGACAGGATCTTTCTTTGGGGAAGGGGGGTGCTGATAAATTGGAAGAACTGCAACACCACCATTGACATAGATCTTGCTGGGATGTATTTGATCTTACTTCATTCACAGCCATGCTGTGGTAATTACCTATTTAGACTAGTTACAAAAAATGGAAGTAATAATACAGCAAGGGAAAAAGACTTCAGCAGTTTTTGCCACTTAAGTGCGGGGAACTCTTGGGAAATGGTTGCTAAAATTAAGTTCTGTCTCACTCCCATAGCCATTTTGATGATGATTTGACAGAAATTAGCAGTGCATATAGTAGCAAAACCTCTATTACATCACATGAGCAAATGGATACATGAATTCAAACAGCTGAAAAACAAAGCAGACCTGAGCAGCCTTTTGTCACACATCACAATCATATCCTTGATTCATTGATCCAGATCCACATCAAGAAGAAATATTTGATGATGATACAGCAGCAGAAACTGACATAGGAAACCTAAGGTCAAAAGGGCTGGAGAAGGAAGAGGATTCCAAGGTATTCAGTCATGTTTGATATTGGGAAATTTGTGTGTGAATGTAGAATGATTGCAGCAAAGTTCCAAAAAGATTCTGTAGAGTCTTGTACAATCTGTTACTATATTATCTGAAGGTGTTTCATCAATCCTAAATCCTCTTGAAAAATTTAGACTGGCATCAGAGTGTTCCTGGGGCCATGGTGCCTGAACTCTCATATGCACTCATAGACCCATATCTGTTTAGGTTAAGGTTAGTAGTTTATCCCCAAGCAATGGAAAGAGGCAAAGGACTTTCAAACCATATGCATTTGCGGCCAGATGTGCATATGCTACCCTAGTGAATAACCACAGGACATGCTCTGGATTGAAATGGGCCACAGCCCCTTTTATTGAATGCTGAAGCTGAGCAAGCAGGAGGAGCGCATCTTAACAGCCAGACAGCATCACAGCTGACCCGACCCTAACCCCAATGTTTAATTGGGGTCCCACACATCTTGGGCCGCCAGGTGCTCACCCCCTTGCAGCCCCTAACAGGTAGATCATTGGGCTCCACTGCAGAGGCCTTCCAGGCATGGTCCCTGAGCCCAACCCATCCCAAGCCCCGATCCGGGCCATGAACCGCGGGGAGGTCTGTCGTGCGGTTTCAGCCTCCCCACAAGGATGTGCTCCTCTGCCCAAGCCGTCAGGGCTGTGACAAGGGTAGCCGCATATCACACAACCCCGTCCCATAAAAAGAGGGTGGGTGGGTCAGTTTGCCAAAGGTGCCAAAAGAGGCTGAGGCAACCATGTGCTGCCTATTATGTAGGGAGCGTGTTCCACCCCTCGCCCCGTGCATTACGCACATCATTGTCGGGTGGTAAGGCTCGGCCACACAGCCGCCCCAGAGCCACACACTCTTCCCCTGTCGCAATTACGGGCCTTGTTGACTCAAGTGCCATCATTTATTTAGAATAAAATGGGCAACAAAAAGAAAAGTGGGGAACAAATTCAAAACTTGATAGCTGAAGTAGTCGAGTAAACACGAAGTGGTTGTTGCTGTTGAAAGGGGGGAAAGGGAGAATACACAATATGTTTTTTCTTGTATATTTGAAAGGGTTGAGCTTTACATGGTTTGAAATTCTTGGTAGAGAGTGAGTGATAGATGGTCTTTGGGAAAGACAGAGGCTCATTCTGCACATGCAGAATAATGCACTTTCAAACTGCTTTCAGTGCTCTTTGAAGCTGTGCGGAATCGCAAAATCCACTTGCAAACAATTGTAAAAGTGGGTTGAAAACGCATTATTTTGCATGTGCGGAAGGGGCCAGAGTGTGCTCCTGGTTCCTATATGAATGTGTGGCAAACCAGTCCATTTAATAACATTAGCTTTATGGACTACTGGAATTTGAAGAGGGAACATTGGTTAACACTTTCAAGAGACCACCCAAGAATCTTCCCGGATGTGAGGAACCAGATGTGAGTTCATTCTGCAGTCAGAAGAAATACTAAGTGGCCTAGAGTACGATTTGGAGGTGACCCTCTGAGGATTGAAACACTTTCTCTACTCAGCCCTACAGGTAGTCTGCAAATGGATAGCAGAAGCAAAATGCCTAATCTTACCTCCACGTCTGAATTTCTGCTCCTGGAATACTCAGACATTCGAGAAGTACGGATCATATGTTTCTTTGTGTTCCTCACAGTATATTTGACTGCAGTGACTGGCAACCTTCTGATCATCCTTGCTGTAGCCCTGGATCAACATCTGCACACCCCCATGTACTTCTTTCTCATGAATTTGGCCATTCTGGACCTTGGCTCAGTTTCTGTCACGGTACCCAAAGCCATGGCCAGTTCTCTCATGAACAATTGGTCAATTTCTTATTCAGGATGTGTAGCTCAAGTTTTCTTATTATTATTATTTCTACAGTCAGATTTTTTCATCTTGACAATAATGGCACATGATCGGTATGTGGCTATCTGCAATCCATTGCAATATGAGACAATTATGCACAGAGGAGCCTGCATTCAGATGACGGTCAGTGCATGGATTGCTGGTATACTTAATGGAGTGTTACACAGTGGAGGAACATTTTTTATCACCTTCTGCTCCAACATCATCGATCAGTTCTTCTGTGAAGTCCCACAGATTTTGAAACTTGCCTGTTCAGACATGTATCTAGTGGAAGTTGCTTTGATTATATTTGGTTCTTCCCTTGGATTAGGATGCTTCATCTTCATCATTGTCACTTATGTGCAGATTTTTGCAGCAGTGCTCAGAATCCCTTCCGTGCATGGTCAGAAAAAGGCCATCTCCACCTGCCTTCCCCACCTCACTGTGGTCTGTTTGCTTGTATTTAGTGGTATCTTTGCCTATGTGAGGCCTCACAGTTACTCTTCATCTGACTTGAATGTACTTTTCGCAGTAATTTATGCTGTAGTCCCTCCCTTGCTCAATCCATTCATTTATAGCATGAGAAACAAAGACATTAAAAATGCATTGTTGAAACTCTGTGATTTAAGTTACTTTTCTAAAGTAATTGTTTGCAAAGCTTTTCTACAAAAATAAGGTTGAATCACCCTGTTATGAGAATTATTTTATTATATTTTGTACTTCATATAGAGTACACTAGAAAGTCTAGGTTGAATTTTCTGAAGCACTTCAGAAGGTGCTATCAGAGGGTGGAGTTTTTGGTTTCCCCTTCTCTCCAGTACTCTCCAGGAAGATTGTAAATATAATGTGTTGCAGCTTTTATAAGGAAAATATCTGTCTCAAACTGGCACCCTGTAGTGAGGAGAAGAGGAGGACAGGAGGAGAGAGATTTCTTACTGATGGGCTTATACTTTTAAGGCTTCTTGTCCTAGCAAAGGTAGTCAAAATTCCAACCTAATAATTCCATTGAAGGCACAGAGGGTTATCTTTACTCTTTTAGCACATTAAAATTTTTAATCTGTTCCCCTTGTTTTACTATCTTGCAGTCCTCCAAGACAGTTCTATACTGGACCCAGTACATGCACTGGGAATAATCACAAATCCACGTGCAATTTCATTGGAAAATTAAATTAGAATGTATTGATCTGGAAATTTTATAATTCATACTTATCAAATCCTAACTTGTATTCAGAAAGAAATATATTTCTATCAGATGGGATGTATAATCTGTTTTCCTTTATCCACTGTTGTATGATGGCTAGGAGTTTTGACTAGAATATTTGTGTGTGTGTCTATCCACCCCTTGCCATGGTCTCAATTTGGTTCACCATAGTTTAGACACCAGAAACGTACTGATTTGCTCTTCAGTCTGAGAAAGTTTTTTGGCTATACACATGGCAGCAGGTTTTTTGGGCAGAACAAAACGGCACATACAGTCTGCATAGTGGAAATTAAATATGCATTATTTCCTTAAACAGACCCCGGTTTCCTCCTGTTTTACCCCTCCTGCTTGTTCCACCATGGCAATTGTGGTTAAGAGTGCAGACTCTAATTGGGTGAACTGGGCTTGTTTCTCCACTCCTCCACATGATGCCTGTGGGTTACCATGGACCATTCACATTTCTCTCAAAACTTTCTCAGTCCCACCCAACCACCTCGCAGCTTGCCTGCTATGGGGGTGATGAAGAGAAGTCATTGTGAGCCACTTTGAGATTCTTTAGAGGTAGAGAAAAAGGGCAGTATAAACATCAACTCCTCTTCTTCTCTCCATAGCACAGAAAATCTGCAGCAGTGTCCAGGCTGAGTGATCTAGCAAAGCATATGAAGAAAGCCATTCCTTTGACCAAGATGATGACTATCTTGTGTGAGGCACAGAAGCACTTGCCAATTGCCATTCATTTTCTCTTTGTAGCTGTGCAGTCATATCCAGCCTTTCAATGAACAGCTACTTTTTGTGCCTGTGCGGTCATCAGCATCTGAACTGATCACAAAAAATGACTGTAGACACATTGTGACACTTAGCAGTAAATCTCAACTAAATCATCTGCCCATTTATTTATTTGATGTCTGGCTCGGGGTGATGTAAAGCCAAAATTACAATACAGTGGAACCTCGGTTTTCGTCAATTTCGGTTTTCATCTATGTTTTCAGTGAAAAATTTGCCTCAGTTTTCATTGATTTTCAGGGGTTTGTGGAGAAAAATCACCCGGACAAAGCTGTTGCAGGCTATGTCTGCAACTTGTTTAATGACAATGCCTTGCCACATTTCAGACAAATCTTAAAGAGGTGGCAGAAACAGACCTCTTTGGACAGCTTTCTGGTGCAACATTGGTCCACTGGCTCTGAAGCTGGTCCTAGTGTTATTGTTTGTTACTGTTTTCAGCATTAAACACTATGCTTATTCACCAAAAATGTGTTTTTGGTATGTTTTTTGGAGTGACTCAAATGGATTAATTGGATTTACACTGATTCCTATGGAAAAGTTTGCCTCGGTTTTCATTGATTTCAATTTTTGTTGATTCTTTTCAGACGAATTATCAATGAAAACCGAGGTTCCACTGTACATAAAAACTGTTTAGACAAAGAACCCATAGTTTTAAAGGTGAAACAGTAACCAAAATAATAAAATAAAATAAACCACATAGTCCATAGATCAGGAATTAATGAACCAGTCTACACTAAAAGCTATAAAACCCAGCAGGAGACGTGAAACCCACCTATGGGCTAAGAAAACACAGTCCCAGGGGAGACTGGTGGTCAAGATCAACCTCAACAGAATGCCTGGTGGAATTGTTCTGTTTGGCAGACCATGTGGAATTCCACAAAATCTTGAAGGGCCCTGACCTTTTCTGGGAGACTGTTCCAACAGGTGGGTGCTAAGGCTGAAAAGGCCCTGGCCCACATTGAGGCCAAACGGACCTCCCATGGGCCAGGGGCAGAAGCTTAGCTGCAATCGGAACATCTGGGGTGGCTTGCCCAGGGTGCCACCATTGTAGTCATGTGTTGGGGCAGGGGTGTGTCGGGGGCATTTCAGGTCATTTCAAGGGTGGTGTGGGTCAGGAGGGGGCAGGAGGGGGCAGGCGGGCAGTTCATGCCTCAGTTCCCTTTGTCACTAACCAGGGATAAATAGGAGTCCCTGTGCCATTTTAAGAACTGGAGAAAGTGGCTACAACAGACTATTGGTGAGCGATGCTGGGAAGAGATGATGGTGTGGGGAAATGCCTGTAATCATGCAAGTAGGTATACGTGAAGCTATTGGAGGTGATGTTCCACCAAGCTTGTGGCTGAGGCCATCTACCTGCCATAATAACATCACAGCCTTATGACCACTTCCCACCAATGGTCAATTGAACCATTGTTGTTAACATCAAGGCACTCTCTCATCTATTTATAGTATCCGACGTCATGATTACCTATTTTGGACTGAAGAGTATTCATTGCCATCTATGATAGGAGGGGAAATGTAATTGTTTTATTTTATTTTATGTATCATTTTATCTTATGTATTATGTTGATCTTATGTATCATTTTAACTTGAATGTAAGTCACCTGGAGCTTAGCTGTGGACAAGGATGGGCAAGATATAAGCGTAATCAATCAATCAATCAATCAATCAATCAATCAATCAATCAATCAATCAATCAATCAATCAATCAATCAATAAAATGCCTGTATCTGAGTCTCTGAGTGTCAGCAATCCTTATATTTCTATATAAAATTCTTGCCAGCCACCCTGACGGGAACATTGTGACCTCCCATGGGTGTCTTTTATGGGGTTTTATCGCCATCTGTTTATCTATTGTTCTACTATTTTAAGTTTTAATTGATTTTATTGTATTGTTTTATCTGGGTTATATTGATGTTCGCTACCCTGAGCCCTATTGGGAAGGGCGGGATATGAATCTATCAATAAATAAATGAAATAAATGAGAGAGACTGCAGAGCATTAATTCTGTTCATGCTATTCAATTTATTTCTTGACATTTCTCTTGACCTCATAGACAATTTATTTGCACATAGCACACCGATTCTACTCATCTCTACAGCTGGGTCTAGTCATATTGGAAGAAATCTGATGTAATAATAGGTGTGAATTATCTGCCATGCCTTTGATCTTATTTCATGGACTCAGACAAAGACATACTGTATTCATTATCAAGATATGTCTGTTAGAACAGAAGAAGCAATATAGCAGAGAGGAAAGGGCATCATACTCAGCTTGTTATTAAGTGAGCAGAACTCTTGGGAATTACTCCCAGAACTCTTGGGAATAAAGCATGGGTATAAATGGATGAGTTTGTCATTTATGCAGCCATTTTGGTACTACTTAGAATTCAACTAGGAGTCCACATTGAAGTAAGTCCTACAACAAGATTTAAGAAATGACTTGGGATGTATGTACATAAGCATTGTGTTTACTAGCTTTTAGGAATCAGTGTTGTTTTCACAGATTAATATGAGGTTTATACATCTGGGTCTCAAGGTGTTACACTTCTCAACCCTTCCATAATGAATCACAGTATTTTTCTCTAAATGAGAGATGGCAAAGTGCTTTCCTACAGTTCTGATTTAGATTAATTTTCCAGAGGTGTCAGTGGTTGGGAAGACATGATGAAACCAGGCACTGGAGACTAACCAGTGTGCATACCTGTTGTGGTACTCTCAGTTTTCTGCACCATCACTTGTCCTTATATCCATATGCTTCTGTACATGCTGAATGTGTCTGTAAAGAGCAGCAGTGTGTTGTAATGATACCAAGGCAAGTGTTATTTGCCCACTCACTGCATAAAATCTATGTAGCCTTACAGAAAGTCAATGAGAATCAAAATAAAGTGTGTGTATCTATCTACCTATCTATGTATCAAGAGAGAGAGGCTCATTCCGCACATGCAGAATAATGCACTTTCAAACTGCTTTCAGTGCACTTTGAAGCTGTGCGGAATAGCAAAATCCACTTGCAAACAGTTGTGAAAGTGGTTTGAAAACGCATTATTTTGCATGTGCGGAAAGGGCCATAGAGAGAGATCTATACAGATAGGCAGATAGCTTCATCTGTCTGTCTGTCTGTCTGTCTGTCTGTCCACACACACACACACACTTCAGCTTAAAAATGTGATAAATACAAGACTATCCTCAAACCTCTGATGGGATCTTCCTTTGGGATGTGTGATGATAAACTGGATGAACTGTAATACCATCATTGGCATAAATCTTGCTGGGATGTATTTGATCTTACTTCACGTGCAGCCATCCAATTGTAATTATTCATTTACATTAGTTACAAAAAATGGAAGTGTGAACTCTTGGGACTCTGTTGCTAGCAACTGAACATAAATTTTGTTCTGTCTCCCTCCCATAGCCTTTTTGGTAATGATTTGACAGAAATTAGCAGAGTACATGGAAGCAAAAGCTCTATTACATGACATGAGCAAATTGATACATGAATTTAAACAGCTGAAGCAGAAAGCAGACCTGACCTTCTGTCTTTTGTCACACATCACAATCATATTATTGATTCATTGGTCCCAATCCAAATCAAGAATGAAGAAATAATATTTGATGACGATACTGCAGCAGAAACCGACACAGGAAACCTAAGGTCAAAAGGGCTGGAGAAGGAAGAGGGCCCCAAGGTATTCAATCATGTTTCATACTGTGAAATTAGTGTGTGGATGTAGAATGATTGCAGCAAAGTTACAAAGAGATTACGTAGAGTCTTGTACAATTTGTTACTATATTATCTGGAAGTGTTCCATTAATCCTAAATCCCCTTGAAAAAGTTAAACTGGCATCAGAGTGTTCTTGATGCCATGGTGCCAGAACACTCATATGCACTCATAGACCCATGTCCGTTTAGGTCAAGGTTGGTAGTTTGTCCCCAAGAAATGGAAAGAGGCAAAGGACTTTTAAACCATGAACATTGATTTAGAATAAAATGGGCAACATAAAGAAAAGCGGAGAACAAATTCGTAACTTCACAGCTGAAGTAGTCGAGTAAAGACAGAGTGGTTGTTGCTGTCGAAATGGGGGAAAGTGAGAATACATAATATGTTTTTTTTCCCTGTATATTTAAAAGAGTTGGAGTTTACCTGGTGTGAGATTCATGGAAGAAAGTGCTTGATAGATGGTCTTTGAGATGCTCTTGGTTCATATATAAATGATGGGCAAACTAGTCCTTTTGATAACATTAGCCTTGTGGACTACTGGTATTCAAGAATCAACAGCATAAGTTAATGCTATCAAGAGAGCACTCAAAAATCTTCCTGGATGTGAGGAACCAGATCTGAGTTCATTTTGCAGTCAGAAGAAATCCCTACTAAATAGACCAGAGTAGGATTTGGAGGAGACCCTCTGAAGATTGTTCTCTGAAATACTTTCTCTACACAGCCCTACAGGTTGTCTACAAATGGATATCGAAAGTAAAATGGACAACCTTACCTCCACATCTGAATTTTTGCTCTTGGAATTTTCAGACATTAGAGAAGTACAGATAATCTATTTCTTTGTGTTCCTCACAGTATATTTGACTGCAGTGACTGGCAACCTTTTCATCATTCTTGCTGTAACTTTGGATCATCACCTACATACCCCCATGTACTTCTTTCTCATGAATTTGGCCATTCTGGACCTTGGCTCAGTTTCCGTCACGGTACCCAAAGCCATGGCCAATTCCCTCATGAACAGCAG